>NW_027598613.1:35000-40405 GCF_964194155.1 Cetorhinus maximus
ATAAATACAGTTCTCTTATTTGTAAATCAACGGAAGCAACATGTTGGCGCTCGCACGACTAGGAAATGCCGACTGGCGTGCGTCGCCTGCGTTCAAAACGGTTCTGGGCACGCACACAGTGCTGACTCTGCCCATGTCAAACACTACAGTGTGCAACCCAAGGGGACTCAGGCACCCCGCCCGCCCCCTAGGTGCCTGTGAACAGGCTTTGTATTTTTATTTTTCATCATCAAGTACACCGCCAGGTGACACTTTGTGATTTTTTTTGCTCATAAATACGGTTTTCTTATTTGTAAAACATCGGAAGCAACATGTTGGCGCTCGCACGGCTAGGAAATGCCGACTGGCGTGCGTCGCCTGCGTTCACATCGGTTCTGGGCACGCACACAGTGCTGACTCTGCCCATGTCAAACACTACAGTGTGCAACCCAAGGGGACTCAGGCACCCCGCCCGCCCCCTAGGTGCCTGTGAACAGGCTTTGTATTTTTATTTCTCATCATCAAGTACACCGCCAGGTGAAACTTTGTGATTTTTTGTTTTGCTGCTCATAAATACAATTTTCTTATTTGTAAAACAACGGAAGCAACCTGTTGGCGCTCGCACGGAGAGGAAATGCCGACCGGCGTGCGTCGCCTGCGTTCAAAAGGGTTCTGGGCACGCACACAGTGTTGACTCTGTCCATGTCAAACACTCTATAGTGTGCAACCCAAGGGGACTCAGGCACCCCCGCCCCAAAGGTGCCTGTGAACAGACTTTGTATTTTTATTTTTCATCATCAAGTACACCGCCAGGTGACACTTTGTGATTTTTTTTGTTCATAAATACACATGTATATATATATATATATTTGACACTTTGTCATTTTGTCTGTTCTTTTCGCCACACGCCATGTTTATTAAACCAGGGTTACCACCGGTCTGGACCCTGGCCGATATTTCAGACCGACAACGGAGTTCGGAAAGCCCGCACAAATTCATCTTAAATCCTCATATAGGACTTCCGAGAGCTCTTTGAAAGGTATTCTATTTGAAAACGCTTACCACCCTCAAAGTCGCACTTTTCTGGGCATTTTTAAAGTGTGACCGTTGTCTGAAAATGTTCTGAAAATCGTGTCCCCGAAAATCTCCGGGTACCCCGCCAACCTCCCCTGCCAACAATTGCAACCGTAAGGTCGGGCGGTAGGCCTACCGTCCAGGAGGCCCCAAAGCCCGCAAAACGCCATTTTGCCATTTTCTCATCGGGACTTCCGAGGGGAACTCATTAACGAGCTCCAGGAGTGGTATGCCAGAAATTGCAACTTGACCCGTCGCCGGGCACACCCGCTACTCTCTGCGGGAATACCCCCACCGGGTGCCGGGTAAAGGCCTCGGATCTGACCTCATGGACTTCCGTCTGCGCACGGATTTTGCTCTCGCGGGCCCAAGAGCCACTTTCCACGGCCTACCAACGCAATCCGAAGTGCATTGGCCAACCATTACAACGGGAAACACTTTGCCTCTCCGCCAGAGACTAAGTCCAATTGGTTAACCATTTCTCAGGAAAACACTTTGCCTCTCTGCCAGAGACTAAGTCCAATTGGTTAACCATTTCTCATGGCCGCAATTTGCCTGCTGTTCACAGACTAAGTCCAATTGGTTAACCATTTCTCAGGAAAACACTTTGCCTCTCTGCCAGAGACTAAGTCCAATTGGTTAACCATTTCTCAGGAAAACGCTTTGCCTCTCTGCCAGAGACTAAGTCCAATTGGTTAACCATTTCTCTTGAAAACACTTTGCCTCTCTGCCAGAGACTAAGTCCAATTGGTTATCCATTTCTCGTGAAAACACTTTGCCTCTCTGCCAGAGACTAAGTCCAATTGGTTAACCATTTCTCGTGAATACACTTTGTCTCTCTGCCAGAGACTAAGTCCAATTGGTTAACCATTTCTCGTGAAAACACTTTGTCTCTCCGCCAGAGACTAAGTCCAATTGGTTAATCATTTCTCAAGGCCACAATTTGCCTGCCGTTCAGAGACCAAGTCCAATTGGTTAACCATTTCTCTTGAAAACACTTTGCCTCTCTGCCAGAGACTAAGTCCAATTGGTTAACCATTTCTCGTGAAAACACTTTGTCTCTCCTCCAGAGACAAAGTCCAATTGGTTAATCATTTCTCAAGGCCACAATTTGCCTGCCGTTCAGAGACCAAGTCCAATTGGTTAACCATTTCTCTTGAAAACACTTTGCCTCTCTGCCAGAGACTAAGTCCAATTGGTTAACCATTTCTCTTGAAAACACTTTGTCTCTCCGCCAGAGACTAAGTCCAATTGGTTAACCATTTCTCGTGAAAACACTTTGCCTCTCTGCCAGAGACTAAGTCCAATTGGTTAACCATTTCTCGTGAAAACACTTTGCCTCTCTGCCAGAGACTAAGTCCAATTGGTTATCCATTTCTCTTGAAAACACTTTGTCTCTCCGCCAGAGACTAAGTCCAATTGGTTAACCATTTCTCGTGAAAACACTTTGCCTCTCTGCCAGAGACTAAGTCCAATTGGTTAACCATTTCTCGTGAAAACACTTTGCCTCTCTGCCAGAGACTAAGTCCAATTGGTTAACCATTTCTCGTGAAAATACTTGGTCTCTCCGCCAGAGACTAAGTCCAATTGGTTAATCATTTCTCAAGGCCACAATTTGCCTGCCGTTCAGAGAAAAAGTCCAATTGGTTAACCATTTCTCTTGAAAACACTTTGCCTCTCTGCCAGAGACTAAGTCCAATTGGTTAACCATTTCTCTTGAAAACACTTTGTCTCTCCGCCAGAGACTAAGTCCAATTGGTTAACCATTTCTCTTGAAAACACTTTGCCTCTCTGCCAGAGACTAAGTCCAATTGGTTAACCATTTCTCAGGGGCTCACCGAGGGCAATCTGTAACGTCTCGCGGGCCCGGGGGCCCCTTTGCACGGCCTGCCAATGCAATCCGAGCCGCACTGTCCTTCGTTTGGTTAACCATTTCTCAGGGGCACACCGAGGGCACCCTGCATTGTCTCGCGGGCCCGGAGGCCACTTTGCACGGCCTGCCAACGCAATGCGAGGTGCTTCGCCCTTGGCCGCCTTCCCGGCCGGCTTCGGGACGTTTCGGGGGCTCTCACCGGGGCAAATCCGGTCCCCCGGGCGATTAGGAGGCCTCCCCGGGCAGGCCCGGGCTTCAGGCCGCCGCTTTTCCATCCCGGCCGAAAGAGGCGAAAAATGCCGAAAATGGCCAAAAATGGCCGCCGGCAGGGCCTCTCGGTCGGTTTGGCGGCAGCCTGGGTCGGTCCCTGCAGACCTGGAGGCTCGAGAAGGTTTTTGGCGATGTCGACCGATTCTCGATTTGCCACCTCCTACTATTCTGCAGGTACCCCGCCAACCTCCCCTGCCAACAATTCCAACCGTAAGGTCGGGCGGTAGTCCTACCGACGAAGAGGCCCCAAAGCCCGCAAAACGCCATTTTGCCCTTTCCTCATCGGGACTTCCGCGGGGAACTCATTAACCAGCTCCATGAGTGGCATGCCAGAAATTGCAACTTGACCCGTCGCCGGGCAGATTCGCTACTCTCTGCGGGAATACCCCCACCGGGTGCCGGGTAAAGGCCTCGGATCTGACCTCATGGACTTCCGTCTGTGCACGGATTTTGCTCTCGCGGGCCCAAGAGCCTCATTGCCCGGCCTGCCAATGCAACCCGAGGTCCATTGGCCTCATTGGTTAATTATTTCTCGAGAAAACACTTTGCCTCTCCGCCAGAGACTAAGTCCAATTGGTTAATCATTTCTCAAGGCCACAATTTGCCTGCCGTTCAGAGACGAAGTCCAATTGGTTAACCATTTCTCTTGAAAACACTTTGCCTCTCTGCCAGAGACAAAGTCCAATTGGTTAACCATTTCTCTTGAAAACACTTTGCCTCTCTGCCAGAGACTAAGTCCAATTGGTTAACCATTTCTCGTGAAAACACTTTGCCTCTCTGCCAGAGACTAAGTCCAATTGGTTATCCATTTCTCTGGAAAACACTTTGCCTCTCCGCCAGAGACTAAGTCCAATTGGTTAATCATTTCTCAAGGCCACAATTTGCCTGCCGTTCAGAGACCAAGTCCAATTGGTTAACCATTTCTCTTGAAAACACTTTGCCTCTCTGCCAGAGACGAAGTCCAATTGGTTAACCATTTCTCTTGAAAACACTTTGTCTCTCCGCCAGAGACTAAGTCCAATTGGTTAACCATTTCTCTTGAAAACACTTTGCCTCTCTGCCAGAGACTAAGTCCAATTGGTTAACCATTTCTCGTGAAAACACTTTGCCTCTCTGCCAGAGACTAAGTCCAATTGGTTATCCATTTCTCTTGAAAACACTTTGTCTCTCCGCCAGAGACTAAGTCCAATTGGTTAACCATTTCTCTTGAAAACACTTTGCCTCTCTGCCAGAGACTAAGTCCAATTGGTTAACCATTTCTCTTGAAAACACTTTGTCTCTCCGCCAGAGACCAAGTCCAATTGGTTAACCATTTCTCTTGAAAACACTTTGCCTCTCTGCCAGAGACTAAGTCCAATTGGTTATCCATTTCTCTTGAAAACACTTTGTCTCTCCGCCAGAGACTAAGTCCAATTGGTTAACCATTTCTCTGGAAAACACTTTGCCTCTCTGCCAGAGACTAAGTCCAATTGGTTAACCATTTCTCTTGAAAACACTTTGCCTCTCTGCCAGAGACTAAGTCCAATTGGTTAACCATTTCTCTTGAAAACACTTTGCCTCTCTGCCAGAGACTAAGTCCAATTGGTTAACCATTTCTCGTGAAAACACTTTGTCTCTCTGCCAGAGACTAAGTCCAATTGGTTAACCATTTCTCAGGGGCTCACCGAGGGCAATCTGTAACGTCTCGCGGGCCCGGGGGCCCCTTTGCACGGCCTGCCAATGCAATCCGAGCCGCACTGTCCTTCGTTTGGTTAACCATTTCTCAGGGGCACACCGAGGGCACCCTGCATTGTCTCGCGGGCCCGGAGGCCACTTTGCACGGCCTGCCAACGCAATGCGAGGTGCTTCGCCCTTGGCCGCCTTCCCGGCCGGCTTCGGGACGTTTCGGGGGCTCTCACCGGGGCAAATCCGGTCCCCCGGGCGATTAGGAGGCCTCCCCGGGCAGGCCCGGGCTTCAGGCCGCCGCTTTTCCATCCCGGCCGAAAGAGGCGAAAAATGCCGAAAATGGCCAAAAATGGCCGCCGGCAGGGCCTGTCGGTCGGTTTGGCGGCAGCCTGGGTCGGTCCCTGCAGACCTGGAGGCTCGAGAAGGTTTTTGGCGATGTCGACCGATTCTCGATTTGCCACCTCCTACTATTCTGCAGGTACCCCGCCAACCTCCCCTGCCAACAATTCCAACCGTAAGGTCGGGCGGTAGTCCTACCGACGAA
>NW_027598614.1:0-40382 GCF_964194155.1 Cetorhinus maximus
TCACTCTCACTCTCACTCTCATCCTCACCCTCACCCTAACCCTCACTCTCACCCTCACTCTCACTCACCCTCGAACTCTCAATCTCTCGCACTCTCGCACTGTCACTCACTCTCACTCACTCTCACACGCTCACACTCTCAACTCTCTAACACTCTCTCTCTCTGTCTCTCACTTGCACACTCTCAATCTCTCACACTCTCTCTCACTCTATCACTCTTTCACTCTCTCAATCACTCACTCTCACTCACTCAATCTCTGACTCTCTCACACTCTCACACTCTCTCTCTCGCACTTTCTCTCACTCTCAGTCTCGCACTCTCTCTCTCACTCTCATTCTCTCACTCTCTCACTCTCACTCGCTAAATCGCTCACTCTCTCACCCTCACTATCTCACTCTCTCATTCTTTCACTCTCTCATTCTCTCATTCTCTCACTCACTCACTCATTATCACTCTCACCCTCACTCTCACCCTCACCCGCACTCTCACCCTCATCCTCACCCTCACCCTCACTCTCACTCTCACCCTCACCTTCACTCTCACCCTCACCCTCACCCTCACCTTCACTCTCACCCTCACTCTCACCCTCTCTCTCCCCCTTACTCTCCCCCTCACTCTCCTCCTCACTCTACTCCTCAATCTCCCCCTCACTCTCCCCCTCACTCTCAATCTCACTCTCACTCTCAATCTCCCCCTCACTCTCACCCACACTCTCACCCACACTCTTCCTCACTCTCTCTCTCACTCTTTCTCACTCACTCTCACTCACTCTCTTTTTCACTCACTCTCACTCACTCTCACTCACTCTCACTCAGTCTTACACACTGTCACTCTCTCACGCTCTCACTCTCACACTCTCTCACATTCTCACACTCTCACTCACTTTCTTACGCTCTCACACTCTCACACTCTCTCACTCGCTCACTCTCTCTCTCTCTCTCTCACACTCAATCTCTCTCCCTCTGTCACTTGAACACGCTCACTCTCTCACTCTCTCACACTCTATCTCACTCTCTCACTCTATCACTCTCTCTCAATCACTCACTCTCACTCACTCAATCTCTCACTCTCTCACACTCTCACTCTCACTCTTGCACTCTCTCTCACTCTCACTCTTGCATTCTCGCACAATATCTCTCACTCTCACTCTCTCACTCTCACTCTCTCACCCTCACTCGTTCAATCGCTCAATCTCTCACTCTCTCATTCTCTCAAACTCACCCTCACTTTCTCCCTCACACTCACTCTCACTCTCACCCTCACCCTCTCTCTCATTCTCAACCTCACTCTCACCCTCACTCTCACTCTCACCCTCACTGACACCCTCACTCTCACCCTCACTCTCACCCTCACTCTCACCCTCACTCTCACCCTCACTCTCACCCTCACTCTCACCCTCACTCTCACCCTCACTCTCACCCTCACTCTCATCCTCACTCTCACCCTCACTCTCACCCTCACTCTCACCCTCACACTCCCCCTCACTCTCAATTTCCCCCTCACTCTCACCCTTACTCTCACCCTCACTCTCACCTTCACTCTCTCTCTCACTCTTTCTCACTCTCTCACTCTCACCCTTCGCCCTCTCAAACTCTCTTTCTCTCTCTCAACCTCTCACTCTCTCACTCTCTCACTTTCTCAATCTCACTCTCTCACTCTCACACTCACTCGCGAACTCTCAAAATCTCTCGCACTCTCACACTCTCACTCTCACTCACTCTCACTCACTCACTCTCTTTCTCTCAATCACACTCTCTCTCTCACTCACTCTCACTCTTACCCTCACTCACTCTCACTCACTCCCTCGCTCTCACTATCACTTACTCTCTCACTTTCTCACTCACATTCTCACTCTCTCACTCTCAGTCACTCACTCTCACTCTCTCAATCTCTCTCAATCACTCACTCCCATTCTCTCACTTTTGCACTCTCGCACTCAATCTCTCACTCTCTCACTCACTCACTCACACTCTCTCACCCAATCTCACTTTCACTCTCACTCACCCTCACTCACCCTCACTCACTCTCGCTCACTCACGCTCTCACACTCTCACACTCTCTCACTCGCTCACTCTCTCACTCTCTCTCTCTCACACGGTCACACTCTCTCTCTCACGGTCACTCTCTCTCTCACTTCAACACCCTCACTCTCACTCTCACCCTCACTCTCACCCTCACTCTCACCCTCACTCTCACCCTCACTCTCACCCTCACTCTCAGCCTCACTCTCAGCCTCACCCTCATCCTCACTCTCACCCTCACTCTCACCCTCACCCTCACCCTCACCCTCACTCTCATCCTCACTCTCACCCTCACTCTCACCCTCACTCTCACTCTCACCCTCACTCTCACCCTCACTCACTCTCTCACTTTCTCAATCTCACTCTCTCACTCTCACACTCACTCTCGAACTCTCGAAATCTCTCGCACTCTTACAATCTCACCCTCACTCACTCTCGCTCACTCACTCACACTCTTTCACTCACTCTCACTCACTCCATCGCTTTCACTATCACTCACTCTCTCACTTTCTCACTCACATTCTCACTCTCTCACTCTCAGTCACTCACTCTCACACTCTAACTCACTCACTCCCACTCTCTCTCTCATTCACTCTCACTCTCACTCACTCGTTATCTCTCATTCACTCTCAAACTCTCTCGCTCACTTGCTCTTGCTGTCACTCACTCTCACTCTCTCAATCTCTCTCTCACTCACTCCCTTTCTCTCACTCTTGCACTCTCGCACTCAATCTCTCACTCTCTCACTCACTCACTCACACTCTCTCACCCAATCTCACTTTCACCCTCACTCACTCTCCCTTACTCGCTCTCTCACGCTCTCACACTCTCACACTCTCTCACTCGCTCACTCTCTCACTCTCTCTCTCTCTCTCTCACACGGTCACACTCTCTCTCACTTCAACACCCTCACTCTCACCCTCACTCTCACTCTCACCCTCACTCTCACCCTCACTCTCACCCTCACTCTCACCCTCACTCTCAACCTCACCCTCACTCTCACCCTCACCCTCACCCTCACCCTCACCCTCACTCTCACTCTCACTCTCACTCCCACTCCCACTCTCACTCTCACTCTCTCAATCTCTCTCTCACTCAATCTCTCTCCCTCTGTCACTTGAACATGCTCAATCTCTCACTCTCTCTCACTCTCACCCTCACCCTCTCTCTCACTCTCACTCTCACCCTCACTCTCACCCTCACTCTCACTCTCACCCTCACTGACACCCTCACTCACACCCTCACTCTCACGCTCACTCTCACCCTCACTCACTCTCTCACTTTCTCAATCTCACTATCTCACTCTCACACTCACTCTTGAACTCTCGAAATCTCTCGCAACCTTACAATTTCACTCTCACTCACTCTCGCTCACTCACTCACACTCTTTCACTCACTCTCACTCTCACTCTCACTCACTCTCACTCCCTCGCTTTCACTATCACTCACTCTCTCACTTTCTCACTCACATTCTCACTCTCTCACTCTCAGTCACTCACTCTCACACTCTAACTCACTCACTCCCACTCTCTCTCTCATTCATTCTCACTCTCACTTGCTATCTCTCATTCGCTCACTCTCAAACTCTCTCGTTCACTCGCTCTCACTGACACTCGCTCTCACTCTCTCACTCTATCACTCACACTCTCTCACCCAATCTTACTCTCACTCTCACTCAGTCTCACTCAGTCTCACTCAGTCTCACTCACTCTCACTCAGTCTCTCTCACTCACTCACTCACTCTCACTCACTCTCACTCACTCTCACTCACTCACTCACACTCACTCACACTCACTCTCACTCTTTCACTCTCACTCTCTCATTCTCACTCTCCCACTCTCTATCTCTTTCAATCTCTCACTCACTCTCACTCTCACTTTCTCTCTGTCTCTCTCTCAATCACACTCACTCAATCTCACTCACTGTCTCACTCACTCTCACTCTTTCTCACTCTCTCACTCTCACTCTCACTCTCTCACCCTCTCACTCACTCTCTCACTTTCTCACTCACATTCTCACTCTCTCACCCTAAGTCACTCACTCTCACACTCCAACTCACTCACTCCCACTCTCTCTCTCACTCCTTCTCATTCTCACTCACTCGCTATCTCTCATTCTCTCACTCTCAAACTCTCTCGCTCACTCGCTCTCACTCTCACTCACTCTCTTTCTTTCACTCATGCACACTCTCACTCTCGCACTCAATCTCTCACTCACTCTCACTCACTCACTCTCACTCACTCTAACTCTCTCACTCACTCTCACTCTCTCTCACTCTCTCTATCACTCTCACTCTCTCACTTTATCTCTCACACTCTCTCACCCAATCTCACTCTCATTCTCACTCACTCTCACTGACTCTCACTCAGTCTCACTCACTCTCACTCTTTCACTCTCACTTTCTCATTCTCCCTCTCCCACTCTCTATATCTTTCAATCTCTCACTCACTCTCACTCTCTCTCTGTCTCTCTCTCTCTCAATCACTCTCACTCAATTTCACTCACTGTCTCACTCACTCTCACTCTCACACTGTCTCACTCTCTCACATTACTCTCTCACTCTCTCTCTCACTATCACTCACTCTCTCACTTTCTCACTCACATTCTCACTCTCTCACACTCAGTCATTCACTCCCACTCTCTCTCTCACTCACTCTCACTCACTCGCTATCTCTCATTCTCTCACTCTCAAACTCTCTCGCTCAGTGGCTCTCACTCTCACTCACTCACTCTCTCAATCTCTCTCTCACTCACTCTCTCTCACTCTTGCACTCTCTCACTCTCACACTCAATCTCTCACTCACTCTCAATCACCCTCACTCACCCTCACTCACCCCCACTCACCCTCACTCACTCTCACTCACTCTCACTCACTCTCACTCACTCTCACTCACTCTCACTCAGTCTCACTCACTCTCACTCACTCTCACTCACTCTCACATAATCTCTCTCTCACTCTCTCACACTCTCACTCTCACACTCAATCTCTCACTCACTCTCAATCACCCTCACTCACTCTCACTCACTCTCACTCACTCCCACTCAGTCTCACTCACTCTCACTCTCACTCAGTCTCACACACACTCTCTCTCACTCTCTCACTCTCTCACACTCTCACTCTCACACTCTCTCTCACTCTCGCACTCTCTCATTCGCTCACTCTCGCCCTCACTCTCACCCTCACTCTTGCCTTACTCTCTCTCTCTATCTCTCACTCTCGCTCACTCTCTCACTTTCTCACTCACATTCTCACTCTCACTCTCAGTCACTCACTCTCACACTCTAACTTACTCATTCTCACACTCTAACTCACTCACTCCCACTCTCACTCTCTCACTCACTCTCACTCACTCACTATCCCTCATTCTCTCACTCTCTCCCACTCTCAAACACTCACCCTCACTCACTCTCACTCTCACTCACTCAATCTCTTTTCTAACTCTCTCTCTTTCTCTCACTCTTGCACTCTCTCACTCTCACACTCAATCTCTCACTCTCTCACTCTCTCACTCACTCTCACTCACTCACTCTCACTCTCTCTCATTCTCTCTCACTCTCTCACTCACTCACTCACACTCTCTCACCCAATCTCACTCTCACCCTCACTCACCCTCACACAGCCTCACACCCTCACTCACTCCCACTCACTCTCACTCACTCTCACACTCTCACACACTCACTCTCACACACTCACTCTCACACACTCACTCTCACACACTCACTCTCACACACTCACTCTCACACACTCACTCTCACACACTCTCACTCACTCTCACTCTCTCACTCTCTCACCACCCTCACCCTTACTCTCTCACTCTCACTCACTCACTCACTCACTCTCTCACTCTCTCACTCTCTCACTCTCTCACTCTCTCACACTCTCTCACTCTCTCACTCCCTCACACTCCCTCTGACTTTCTCTCACTTGCACACTCTCACTCTCTCACTCTCACTCTCGGTCTCGCACTCTCTCTCTCACTCTCAATCTCTAACTCTCACTCACTAAATCGCTCACTCTCTCACTCACTCTCTCACTATCTCACTCTCTCATTCTCTCACTCTCTCATTCTCTCATTCTCTCACTCACTCACTCATTATCACTCTCACCCTCACTCTCACCCTCACTCTCACCCTCACCCTCACCCGCACCCTCACCCTCACCCTCATCCTCACCCTCACTCTCACCCTCACTCTCACCCTCACTCACTCTCTCACTTTCTCAATCTCACTCTCTCACTCTCACACTCACTCTCGAACTCTCGAAATCTCTCGCACTCTTACAATCTCACTCTCACTCACTCTCGCTCACTCACTCACACTCTTTCACTCACTCTCACTCTCACTTTCACTCACTCTCACTCACTCCATCGCTTTCACTATCACTCACTCTCTCACTTTCTCACTCACATTCTCACTCCCTCACTCTCAGTCACTCACTCTCACACTCTAACTCACTCACTCTCACTCTCTCTCTCATTCATTCTCACTCTCACTCACTCGCTATCTCTCATTCTCTCACTCTCAAACTCTCTCATTCACTCACTCTCACTGACACTCCCTCTCACTCTCTCACTCTATCACTCACACTCTCTCACCCAATCTTACTCTCACTCACTCTCACTCACTCACTCACTCACTCACTCACTCACTCACTCACTCACTCTCTTTCTCTCAATCACACTCTCTCTCTCACTCACTCTCACTCTTACCCTCACTCACTCTCACTCACTCCCTCACTCTCACTATCACTTACTCTCTCACTTTCTCACTCACATTCTCACTCTCTCACTCTCAGTCACTCACTCTCACACTCTAACTCACTCACTCCCACTCTCTCTCTCATTCACTCTCACTCACTCGCTATCTCTCATTCACTCTCAAACTCTCTCGCTCACTTGCTCTTGCTGTCACTCACTCTCACTCTCTCAATCTCTCTCTCACTCACTCCCTTTCTCTCACTCTTGCACTCTCGCACTCAATCTCTCACTCACTCACTCACACTCTCTCACCCAATCTCACTTTCACCCTCACTCACCCTCACTCACCCTCACTCACTCTCGCTCACTCGCTCTCTCACGCTCTCACACTCTCACACTCTCACACTCTCTCACTCGCTCACTCCTCACTCTCTCTCTCTCTCTCTCTCTCTCTCTCACGGTCACACGCTCTCTCTCACGGTCACTCTCTCTCTCACTTCAACACCCTCACTCTCACCCTCACTCTCACTCTCACCCTCACCCTCACTCTCACCCTCACTCTCAACCTCACCCTCACTCTCACCCTCACCCTCACCCTCACTCTCACTCTCACTCCCACTCCCACTCTCACTCTCACTCTCTCAATCTCTCTCTCACTCACTTTCTTTCTCTCACTCTTGCATTCTCTCTCACTCTCTCACTGACACTCACTCTCTCTCATTCTCTCTCACTCTCTCACTCACTCACACTGTCTCACCCAATCTCACTTTCACCCTCACTCAGCCTCACACCCTCACTCACTCTCACTCACTCCCACTCACTCTCACTCACTCTCATTCACTCAATCTCTCTCTCACTCACTTTCTTTCTCTCACTCTTGCACTCTCTCTCACTCTCACTCACTCTCACTCACTCTCACTCTCTCTCATTCTCTCTCACTCTCTCACTCACACTGTCTCACCCAATCTCACTCTCACCTTCACTCACCCTCACTCACCCTCACTCACCCTCACTCATCCTCACTCACCCTCACTCATCCTCACTCACCCTCACTCATCCTCACTCACCCTCACTCACCCTCACTCACTCCCACTCACCCACACTAACTCTCACTCACTCTTACTCACTCTCATTCACTCTCACTCACACTCACTCTCACACTCTCTCACTCGCTCACTCGCTCACTTGCTCACTCTCTGTCTCACACTCACTCTCTCTCCCTCTCACTCTCACACTCTCACTCTCTCACACTCTATCTCACTCTCTCACTCTATCACTCCCTCTCAATCACTCACTCTCACTCACTCAATCTCTCACTCTTTCACACTCTCTCTCAATCTCACTCTTGCAATCTCTCTCAGTCTTGCACTCTCTCTCACTCTCACTCTCGCATTCTCGCACTATCTCTCTCACTCTCACTCTCTCACTCTCCCAATCTCTCACTCTCATTCGTTCAATCGCTCACTCTCTCACACTCTCATTCTCTCACTCACTTTCTACCTCACACTCACTCTCACTCTCACGCTCACTCTCACGCTCACTCTCACCCTCACTCTCATCCTCACTCTCATCCTCACTCTCACTCTCACCCTCACTCTCACCCGCACCCTCACTCTCACCCACACTCTCACCCTCACCCTCACCCACACTCTCACTCTCTCACTCTCTCACTCTCCCAATCCTCCAATCTCCCAATCTCTCTCACTCTCTCACTCTCATTTGTTCAATCGCTCACTCTCCCACTCTCATTCTCTCACTCACTTTCTACCTCACACTCACTCTCACTCTCACCCTCACGCTCACGCTCACACTCACGCTCACTCTCACACTCACTCTCACCCTCACTCTCATCCTCACTCTCATCCTCACTCTCACCCGCACCCTCACGCTCACCCTCACCCTCACCCTCACCCTCACCCTCACTCTCACCCTCACTCTCACTTTCACTCTCACCCTCACCCTCACCCTCACCCTCACCCTCACTCTCACCCTCACCCTCACCCTCACTCTCACTCTCACTCACCCTCGAACTCTCAATCTCTCGCACTCTCGCACTGTCACTCACTCTCACTCACTCTCACACTCTCAACTCTCTAACACTCTCTCTCACTGTCTCTCACTTGCACACTCTCAATCTCTCACAATCTCTCTCACTCTATCACTCTTTCACTCTCTCAATCACTCACTCTCACTCACTCAATCTCTGACTCTCTCACACTCTCACACTCTCTCTCTCGCACTTTCTCTCACCTCTCACTCTCAGTCTCGCACTCTCTCTCACTCTCATTCTCTCACTCTCTCACTCTCACTCGCTAAATCGCTCACTCTCTCACCCTCACTATCTCACTCTCTCATTCTCTCACTCTCTCATTCTCTCATTCTCTCACTCACTCACTCATTATCACTCTCACCCTCACTCTCACCCTCACTCTCACCCTCACCCTCACCCTCACCCGCACTCTCACCCTCACCCTCACCCCTCACTCTCACTCTCACCCTCACTCTCACCCTCACTCACTCTCTCACTTTCTCAATCTCACTCTCTCACTCTCACACTCACTCTCGAACTCTCGAAATCTCTCGCACTCTTACAATCTCACTCTCACTCACTCTCGCTCACTCACTCACACTCTTTCACTCACTCTCACTCTCACTTTCACTCACTCTCACTCACTCCATCGCTTTCACTATCACTCACTCTCTCACTTTCTCACTCACATTCTCACTCCCTCACTCTCAGTCACTCACTCTCACACTCTAACTCACTCACTCTCACTCTCTCTCTCATTCATTCTCACTCTCACTCACTCGCTATCTCTCATTCTCTCACTCTCAAACTCTCTCATTCACTCACTCTCACTGACACTCCCTCTCACTCTCTCACTCTATCACTCACACTCTCTCACCCAATCTTACTCTCACTCACTCTCACTCACTCACTCACTCACTCACTCACTCACTCACTCACTCACTCACTCTCTTTCTCTCAATCACACTCTCTCTCTCACTCACTCTCACTCTTACCCTCACTCACTCTCACTCACTCCCTCACTCTCACTATCACTTACTCTCTCACTTTCTCACTCACATTCTCACTCTCTCACTCTCAGTCACTCACTCTCACACTCTAACTCACTCACTCCCACTCTCTCTCTCATTCACTCTCACTCACTCGTTATCTCTCATTTACTCTCAAACTCTCTCGCTCACTTGCTCTTCCTGTCACTCACTCTCACTCTCTCAATCTCTCTCTCACTCACTCCCTTTCTCTCACTCTTGCACTCTCGCACTCAATCTCTCACTCACTCACTCACACTCTCTCACCCAATCTCACTTTCACCCTCACTCACCCTCACTCACTCTCCCTTACTCGCTCTCTCACGCTCTCACACTCTCACACTCTCTCACTCGCTCACTCTCTCACTCTCTCTCTCTCTCTCTCTCTCTCACACGGTCACACTCTCTCTCTCACGGTCACTCTCTCTCTCACGGTCACTCTCTCTCTCACTTCAACACCCTCACTCTCACCCTCACTCTCACTCTCACCCTCACTCTCACCCTCACTCTCAACCTCACCCTCACTCTCACCCTCACCCTCACCCTCACTCTCACTCTCACTCCCACTCCCACTCTCACTCTCACTCTCTCAATCTCTCTCTCACTCACTTTCTTTCTCTCACTCTTGCATTCTCTCTCACTCTCTCACTGACACTCACTCTCTCTCATTCTCTCTCACTCTCTCACTCACTCACACTGTCTCACCCAATCTCACTTTCACCCTCACTCAGCCTCACACCCTCACTCATTCTCACTCACTCCCACTCACTCTCACTCACTCTCACTCACTCAATCTCTCTCTCACTCACTTTCTTTCTCTCACTCTTGCACTCTCTCTCACTCACTCACTCTCACTCACTCTCACTCTCTCTCATTCTCTCTCACTCTCTCACTCTCACTGTCTCACCCAATCTCACTCTCACCTTCACTCACCCTCACTCACCCTCACTCACCCTCACTCATCCTCACTCATCCTCACTCACCCTCACTCATCCTCACTCACCCTCACTCATCCTCACTCACCCTCACTCACCCTCACTCACTCCCACTCACCCACACTAACTCTCACTCACTCTTACTCACTCTCATTCACTCTCACTCACACTCACTCTCACACTCTCTCACTCGCTCACTCGCTCACTTGCTCACTCTCTGTCTCCCACTCACTCTCTCTCCCTCTCACTCTCACACTCTCACTCTCTCACACTCTATCTCACTCTCTCACTCTATCACTCCCTCTCAATCACTCACTCTCACTCACTCAATCTCTCACTCTTTCACACTCTCTCTCAATCTCACTCTTGCAATCTCTCTCAGTCTTGCACTCTCTCTCACTCTCACTCTCGCATTCTCGCACTATCTCTCTCACTCTCACTCTCTCACTCTCCCAATCTCTCACTCTCATTCGTTCAATCGCTCACTCTCTCACACTCTCATTCTCTCACTCACTTTCTACCTCACACTCACTCTCACTCTCACCCTCACTCTCACGCTCACTCTCACGCTCACTCTCACCCTCACCCTCACCCTCACTCTCATCCTCACTCTCACTCTCACCCTCACTCTCACCCGCACCCTCACTCTCACCCACACTCTCACCCTCACCCTCACCCACACTCTCACTCTCTCACTCTCTCACACTCTCACTCTCTCACTCTCCCAATCTCCCAATCTCCCAATCTCTCTCACTCTCTCACTCTCATTTGTTCAATCGCTCACTCTCTCACTCTCATTCTCTCACTCACTTTCTACCTCACACTCACTCTCACTCTCACCCTCACTCTCACGCTCACTCTCACACTCACTCTCACCCTCACTCTCATCCTCACTCTCATCCTCACTCTCACCCGCACCCTCACGCTCACCCTCACCCTCACCCTCACTCTCACCCTCACCCTCACTCTCACCCTCACTCTCACTCTCACTCTCACCCTCACCCTCACCCTCACCCTCACCCTAACTCTCACCCTCACCCTCACCCTCACTCTCACTCTCACTCACCCTCGAACTCTCAATCTCTCGCACTCTCGCACTGTCACTCACTCTCACTCACTCTCACACTCTCAACTCTCTAACACTCTCTCTCACTGTCTCTCATTTGCACACTCTCAATCTCTCACACTCTCTCTCACTCTATCACTCTTTCACTCTCTCAATCACTCACTCTCACTCACTCAATCTCTGACTCTCTCACACTCTCACACTCTCTCTCTCGCACTTTCTCTCACTCTCAGTCTCGCACTCTCTCTCACTCTCATTCTCTCACTCTCTCACTCTCACTCGCTAAATCGCTCACTCTCTC
Organism: Cetorhinus maximus; assembly: GCF_964194155.1. Taxonomy (NCBI): domain Eukaryota; kingdom Metazoa; phylum Chordata; class Chondrichthyes; order Lamniformes; family Cetorhinidae; genus Cetorhinus; species Cetorhinus maximus. Next base: position 12,078 of record NW_027598614.1, read on the forward strand.
ACCCTCACTATCTCACTCTCTCATTCTCTCACTCTCTCATTCTCTCATTCTCTCACTCACTCATTACCACTCTCACCCTCACTCTCACCCTCACCCTCACCCGCACTCTCACCCTCACCCTCACCCTCACCCTCACTCTCACTCTCACCCTCACTCTCACCCTCACTCACTCTCTCACTTTCTCAATCTCACTCTCTCACTCTCACACTCACTCTCGAACTCTCGAAATCTCTCGCACTCTTACAATCTCACTCTCACTCACTCTTGCTCACTCACTCACACTCTTTCACTCACTCTCACTCTCACTTTCACTCACTCTCACTCACTCCATCGCTTTCACTATCACTCACTCTCTCACTTTCTCACTCACATTCTCAATCCCTCACTCTCAGTCACTCACTCTCACACTCTAACTCACTCACTCTCACTCTCTCTCTCATTCATTCTCACTCTCACTCACTCGCTATCTCTCATTCTCTCACTCTCAAACTCTCTCATTCACTCACTCTCACTGACACTCCCTCTCACTCTCTCACTCTATCACTCACACTCTCTCACCCAATCTTACTCTCACTCACTCTCACTCACTCACTCACTCACTCACTCACTCACTCACTCTCTTTCTCTCAATCACACTCTCTCTCTCACTCACTCTCACTCTTACCCTCACTCACTCTCACTCACTCCCTCACTCTCACTATCACTTACTCTCTCACTTTCTCACTCACATTCTCACTCTCTCACTCTCAGTCCCTCACTCTCACACTCTAACTCACTCACTCCCACTCTCTCTCTCATTCACTCTCACTCACTCGCTATCTCTCATTCACTCTCAAACTCTCTCGCTCACTTGCTCTTGCTGTCACTCACTCTCACTCTCTCAATCTCTCTCTCACTCACTCCCTTTCTCTCACTCTTGCACTCTCGCACTCAATCTCTCACTCACTCACTCACACTCTCTCACCCAATCTCACTTTCACCCTCACTCACCCTCACTCACCCTCACTCACTCTCCCTTACTCGCTCTCTCACGCTCTCACACTCTCACACTCTCTCACTCACTCACTCTCTCACTCTCTCTCTCTCTCTCTCTCTCTCTCACACGGTCACACTCTCTCTCTCACGGTCACTCTCTCTCTCACTTCAACACCCTCACTCTCACCCTCACTCTCACTCTCACCCTCACTCTCACCCTCACTCTCACTCTCAACCTCACCCTCACTCTCACCCTCACCCTCACCCTCACCCTCACTCTCACTCTCACTCTCACTCTCACTCTCACTCTCACTCTCACTCTCACTCCCACTCCCACTCTCACTCTCACTCTCTCAATCTCTCTCTCACTCACTTTCTTTCTCTCACTCTTGCACTCTCTCTCACTCTCTCACTGACACTCACTCTCTCTCATTCTCTCTCACTCTCTCACTCACTCACACTGTCTCACCCAATTTCACTTTCACCCTCACTCAGCCTCACACCCTCACTCACTCTCACTCACTCTCACTCACTCCCACTCACTCTCACTCACTCTCACTCACTCAATCTCTCTCTCACTCACTTTCTTTCTCTCACTCTTGCACTCTCTCTCACTCTCACTCACTCTCACTCACTCTCACTCTCTCTCATTCTCTCTCACTCTCTCACTCACACTGTCTCACCCAATCTCACTCTCACCTTCACTCACCCTCACTCACCCTCACTCACCCTCACTCATCCTCACTCATCCTCACTCACCCTCACTCATCCTCACTCACCCTCACTCATCCTCACTCACCCTCACTCATCCTCACTCACCCTCACTCACCCTCATTCACTCCCACTCATCCACACTAACTCTCACTCACTCTTACTCACTCTCACTCACTCTCACTCACTCTCTCACTCGCTCACTCGCTCACTTGCTCACTCTCTGTCTCACACTCACTCTCTCTCCCTCTCACTCTCACACTCTCACTCTCTCACACTCTATCTCACTCTCTCACTCTATCACTCCCTCTCAATCACTCACTCTCACTCACTCAATCTCTCACTCTTTCACACTCTCTCTCACTCTCACTCTCGCATTCTCGCACTATCTCTCTCACTCTCACTCTCTCACTCTCCCAATCTCTCACTCTCATTCGTTCAATCGCTCACTCTCTCACACTCTCATTCTCTCACTCACTTTCTACCTCACACTCACTCTCACTCTCACGCTCACTCTCACGCTCACTCTCACGCTCACTCTCACCCTCACCCTCACCCTCACTCTCATCCTCACTCTCACTCTCACCCTCACCCTCACCCTCACTCTCACCCTCACCCTCACCCTCACTCTCACCCTCACCCTCACCCTCACCCTCACCCTCACTCTCACTCACCTTCGAACTCTCAATCTCTCGCACTATCGCACTGTCACTCACTCTCACTTACTTTCGCACTCTCACACTCTCACACTCTCAACTCTCTAACACTCTCTCTCACTGTCTCTCACTTGCACACCCTCAATCTCTCACACTCTCTCTCACTCTCTCACACTCTCTCTCTCTCACTCTCAGTCTTGCACTCTCTCACTCTCATTCTCACTCTCTCCCGCTAAATCGCTCACTCTCTCACTCTCACTATCTCACTCTGTCATTGTTTCACTCTCTCATTCTCTCTTTCTCTCACTCAATATCACTCTCACCCTCACTCTCACCCTCACTCTCCCCCCTCACTCTCCCCCTCACTCTCCCCCTCACTCTCCTCCTCACTCTCCCCCTCACTTTCCCCCTCACTCTCCCCCTCACTCTCCCCTCTCTCTCCCCCTCACTCTCAATCTCCCCCTCACTCTCAATCTCCCCCTCACTCTCACCCTCACTCTCACCCACACTCTTCCTCACTCTCTCTCTCACTCTTTCTCACTCACTCTCACTCACTCTCTTTCTCACTCACTCTCACTCACTCTCACTCAGTCTTACACACTGTCACTCTCTCACGCTCTCACTCTCACACTCTCTCACATTCTCACACTCTCACTCACTCTCTTACGCTCTCACACTCTCACACTCGCTCACTCGCTCACTCTCTCTCTCTCTCTCTCACTCAATCTCTCTCCCTCTGTCACTTGAACATGCTCAATCTCTCACTCTCTCTCACTCTCACTCTCGCATTCTCGCACAATATCTCTCACTCTCTCACTCTCACTCTCTCACTCTCACTCGTTCAATCGCTCAATCTCTCACTCTCTCATTCTCTCAAACTCACACTCACTTTCTCCCTCACTCTCACTCTCACTCTCACTCTCACCCTCACCCTCTCTCTCACTCTCACTCTCACCCTCACTCTCACTCTCACTCTCACCCTCACTCTCACTCTCACCCTCACTGACACCCTCACTCACACCCTCACTCACACCCTCACTCACACCCTAACTCTCACCCTCACCCCACTCTCTCTCTCACTCTAGCTCACTCTCACCCCACTCCCTCTCTCTCTTACTGTCACTCACTCTCTCAATTTCTCACTCTCACTCACTCTCTCACTCACCCTCGAAATCTCAATCTCTCGCACTCTCACTAACTCTCACTCAATCTCACTCACTTTCACTCATTCTCACTCACTCTCACTCTCACTCACTCTCTCAATCTCTCACACTCTCTCTCACTGTCTCTCACTTTCACACTCTCACTCTATCACTCTCACTGTTTCATTCTCACCCTCACTCTCACCCTCACTCTCACTCTCACCCTCACTCTCACTCTCACACTCACTCTCACCCTCACTCTCACCCTCACTCTCACTCTCACCCTCAGTCTCACCCTCACCCTCACTCTCACCCTCACCCTCACTCTCACCCTCAGTCTCACCCTCAGTCTCACCCTCAGTCTCACCCTCACCCTCACTCTCACCCTCACCCTCACCCTCACTCTCACCCTCACTCTCACTCTCACCCTCACCCTCACCCTCATTCTCACTCTCACTCTCACCCTCACCCTCACTCTCACCCTCACTCTCCCCCTCACTCTCACTCTCACCCTCACTCTCACCCTCACTCTCACCCTCACTCTCACCCTCACTCTCAGCCTCACTCTCACCCTCATCCTCACTCTCACCCTCACTCTCACCCTCACTCTCACCCTCACTCTCACCCTCACTCTCACCCTCACTCTCACCCTCACTCTCACTCACTCTCTCACTTTCTCAATCTCACTATCTCACTCTCACACTCACTCTTGAACTCTCGAAATCTCTCGCACTCTTACAATTTCACTCTCACTCACTCTCGCTCACTCACTCACACTCTTTCACTCACTCTCACTCTCACTCTCACTCACTCTCACTCCCTCGCTTTCACTATCACTCACTCTCTCACTTTCTCACTCACATTCTCACTCTCTCACTCTCAGTCACTCACTCTCACACTCTAACTCACTCACTCCCACTCTCTCTCTCATTCATTCTCACTCTCACTTGCTATCTCTCATTCGCTCACTCTCAAACTCTCTCGTTCATTCGCTCTCACTGACACTCCCTCTCACTCTCTCACTCTATCACTCACACTCTCTCACCCAATCTTACTCTCACTCACTCTCACTCAGTCTCACTCAGTCTCACTCACTCTCACTCACTCTCACTCTTTCACTCTCACTCTCTCATTCTCACTCTCCCACTCTCTATCTCTTTCAATCTCTCACTCACTCTCACTCTCACTTTCTCTCTGTCTCTCTCTCAATCACATTCACTCAATCTCACTCACTGTCTCACTCACTCTCACTCTTTCTCACTCTCTCACTCTCACTCTCTCACCCTCTCACTCACTATCACTCACTCTCTCACTTTCTCACTCACATTCTCACTCTCTCACCCTAAGTCACTCACTCTCACACTCCAACTCACTCACTCCCACTCTCTCTCTCACTCCTTCTCATTCTCACTCACTCGCTATCTCTCATTCTCTCACTCTCAAACTCTCTCGCTCACTCGCTCTCACTCTCACTCACTCTCTTTCTTTCACTCATGCACACTCTCACTCTCGCACTGAATCTCTCACTCACTCTCACTCACTCACTCTCACTCACTCTAACTCTCTCACTCACTCTCACTCACGCTCACTCTCACACTCTCTCACTCGCTCACTCGCTCACTTGCTCACTCTCTGTCTCACACTCACTCTCTCTCCCTCTCACTCTCACACTCTCACTCTCTCACACTCTATCTCACTCTCTCACTCTATCACTCCCTCTCAATCACTCACTCTCACTCACTCAATCTCTCACTCTTTCACACTCTCTCTCAATCTCACTCTTGCAATCTCTCTCAGTCTTGCACTCTCTCTCACTCTCACTCTCGCATTCTCGCACTATCTCTCTCACTCTCACTCTCTCACTCTCCCAATCTCTCACTCTCATTCGTTCAATCGCTCACTCTCTCACACTCTCATTCTCTCACTCACTTTCTACCTCACACTCACTCTCACTCTCACCCTCACTCTCACGCTCACTCTCACGCTCACTCTCACCCTCACCCTCACCCTCACTCTCATCCTCACTCTCACTCTCACCCTCACCCTCACCCTCACTCTCACCCTCACCCTCACCCTCACCCTCACCCTCACCCTCACTCTCACCCTCACCCTCACCCTCACCCTCACCCTCACTCTCACTCACCTTCGAACTCTCAATCTCTCGCACTCTCGCACTGTCACTCACTCTCACTCACTTTCGCACTCTCACACTCTCACACTCTCAACTCTCTAACACTCTCTCTCACTGTCTCTCACTTGCACACCCTCAATCTCTCACACTCTCTCTCACTCTCTCACACTCTCTCTCTCTCACTCTCAGTCTTGCACTCTCTCACTCTCATTCTCACTCTCTCCCGCTAAATCGCTCACTCTCTCACTCTCACTATCTCACTCTGTCATTGTTTCACTCTCTCATTCTCTCTTTCTCTCACTCAATATCACTCTCACCCTCACTCTCACCCTCACTCTCACCCTCACTCTCACCCTCTCTCACCCTCACTCTCCCCCTCACTCTCCCCCTCACTCTCCCCCCTCACTCTCCCCCTCACTCTCCCCCTCACTCTCCCCCTCACTCTCCTCCTCACTCTCCCCCTCACTTTCCCCCTCACTCTCCCCCTCACTCTCCCCTCTCTCTCCCCCTCACTCTCAATCTCCCCCTCACTCTCAATCTCCCCCTCACTCTCACCCTCACTCTCACCCACACTCTTCCTCACTCTCTCTCTCACTCTTTCTCACTCACTCTCACTCACTCTCTTTCTCACTCACTCTCACTCACTCTCACTCAGTCTTACACACTGTCACTCTCTCACGCTCTCACTCTCACACTCTCTCACATTCTCACACTCTCACTCACTCTCTTACGCTCTCACACTCTCACACTCGCTCACTCGCTCACTCTCTCTCTCTCTCTCTCTCTCACTCAATCTCTCTCCCTCTGTCACTTGAACATGCTCAATCTCTCACTCTCTCTCACTCTCACTCTTGCACTCTCTCTCACTCTCACTCTCGCATTCTCGCACAATATCTCTCACTCTCACTCTCTCACTCTCACTCTCTCACTCTCACTCGTTCAATCGCTCAATCTCTCACTCTCTCATTCTCTCAAACTCACACTCACTTTCTCCCTCACTCTCACTCTCACTCTCACTCTCACCCTCACCCTCTCTCTCACTCTCACTCTCACCCTCACTCTCACTCTCACCCTCACTCTCACTCTCACCCTCACTGACACCCTCACTCACACCCTCACTCACACCCTCACTCACACCCTCACTCTCACCCTCACCCTCACTCTCACCCTCACTCTCACTCTCACCCTCACCCCACTCTCTCTCTCACTCTAGCTCACTCTCACCCCACTCCCTCTCTCTCTTACTGTCACTCACTCTCTCAATTTCTCACTCTCACTCACTCTCTCACTCACCCTCGAAATCTCAATCTCTCGCACTCTCACTAACTCTCACTAACTCTCACTCAATCTCACTCACTTTCACTCATTCTCACTCACTCTCACTCACTCTCACTCTCACTCACTCTCTCAATCTCTCACACTCTCTCTCACTGTCTCTCACTTTCACACTCTCACTCTATCACTCTCACTGTTTCATTCTCACCCTCACTCTCACCCTCACTCTCACTCTCACCCTCACTCTCACTCTCACACTCACTCTCACCCTCACTCTCACCCTCACTCTCACTCTCACCCTCAGTCTCACCCTCACCCTCACTCTCACCCTCACCCTCACTCTCACCCTCAGTCTCACCCTCAGTCTCACCCTCAGTCTCACCCTCACCCTCACTCTCACCCTCACCCTCACCCTCACTCTCACCCTCACTCTCACTCTCACCCTCACCCTCACCCTCATTCTCACTCTCACTCTCACCCTCACTCTCACCCTCACTCTCACCCTCACTCTCACTCACTCTCTCACTTTCTCAATCTCACTATCTCACTCTCACACTCACTCTTGAACTCTCGAAATCTCTCGCACTCTTACAATTTCACTCTCACTCACTCTCGCTCACTCACTCACACTCTTTCACTCACTCTCACTCTCACTCTCACTCACTCTCACTCCCTCGCTTTCACTATCACTCACTCTCTCACTTTCTCACTCACATTCTCACTCTCTCACTCTCAGTCACTCACTCTCACACTCTAACTCACTCACTCCCACTCTCTCTCTCATTCATTCTCACTCTCACTTGCTATCTCTCATTCGCTCACTCTCAAACTCTCTCGTTCACTCGCTCTCACTGACACTCCCTCTCACTCTCTCACTCTATCACTCACACTCTCTCACCCAATCTTACTCTCACTCACTCTCACTCAGTCTCACTCAGTCTCACTCACTCTCACTCACTCTCACTCTTTCACTCTCACTCTCTCATTCTCACTCTCCCACTCTCTATCTCTTTCAATCTCTCACTCACTCTCACTCTCACTTTCTCTCTGTCTCTCTCTCAATCACACTCACTCAATCTCACTCACTGTCTCACTCACTCTCACTCTTTCTCACTCTCTCACTCTCACTCTCTCACCCTCTCACTCACTATCACTCACTCTCTCACTTTCTCACTCACATTCTCACTCTCTCACCCTAAGTCACTCACTCTCACACTCCAACTCACTCACTCCCACTCTCTCTCTCACTCCTTCTCATTCTCACTCACTCGCTATCTCTCATTCTCTCACTCTCAAACTCTCTCGCTCACTCGCTCTCACTCTCACTCACTCTCTTTCTTTCACTCATGCACACTCTCACTCTCGCACTGAATCTCTCACTCACTCTCACTCACTCACTCTCACTCACTCTAACTCTCTCACTCACTCTCACTCACTCTCACTCTCTCTCACTCTCTCTATCACTCTCACTCTCTCACTTTATCTCTCACACTCTCTCACCCAATCTCACTCTCATTCTCACTCACTCTCACTGACTCTCACTCAGTCTCACTCACTCTCACTCTTTCACTCTCACTTTCTCATTCTCCCTCTCCCACTCTCTATATCTTTCAATCTCTCACTCACTCTCACTCTCTCTCTGTCTCTCTCTCTCTCAATCACTCTCACTCAATTTCACTCACTGTCTCACTCACTCTCACTCTCACACTGTCTCACTCTCTCACATTACTCTCTCACTCTCTCTCTCTCACTATCACTCACTCTCTCACTTTCTCACTCACATTCTCACTCTCTCACACTCAGTCATTCACTCCCACTCTCTCTCTCACTCACTCTCACTCACTCGCTATCTCTCATTCTCTCACTCTCAAACTCTCTCGCTCAGTGGCTCTCACTCTCACTCACTCACTCTCTCAATCTCTCTCTCACTCACTCTCTCTCACTCTTGCACTCTCTCACTCTCACACTCAATCTCTCACTCACTCTCAATCACCCTCACTCACCCTCACTCACCCCCACTCACCCTCACTCACTCTCACTCACTCTCACTCACTCTCACTCACTCTCACTCACTCTCACTCAGTCTCACTCAGTCTCACTCACTCTCACTCACTCTCACTCACTCTCACTCAGTCTCACACAATCTCTCTCTCACTCTCTCACACTCTCACTCTCACACTCAATCTCTCACTCACTCTCAATCACCCTCACTCACTCTCACTCACTCTCACTCACTCCCACTCAGTCTCACTCACTCTCACTCAGTCTCACACACACTCTCTCTCACTCTCTCACTCTCTCACACTCTCACTCTCACACTCTCTCTCACTCTCGCACTCTCTCATTCGCTCACTCTCGCCCTCACTCTCACCCTCACTCTTGCCTTACTCTCTCTCTATCTCTCACTCACTCTCACTCTCGCTCACTCTCTCACTTTCTCACTCACATTCTCACTCTCACTCTCAGTCACTCACTCTCACACTCTAACTTACTCACTCTCACACTCTCACTCACTCCCACTCTCACTCTCTCACTCACTCTCACTCACTCACTATCCCTCATTCTCTCACTCTCTCCCACTCTCAAACACTCAGAGCCTCACTCACTCTCACTCTCACTCACTCAATCTCTTTTCTAACTCTCTCTCTTTCTCTCACTCTTGCACTCTCTCACTCTCACACTCAATCTCTCACTCTCTCACTCACTCTCACTCACTCTCACTCTCTCTCATTCTCTCTCACTCTCTCACTCACTCACACTCTCTCACCCAATCTCACTCTCACCCTCACACCCTCACACAGCCTCACACCCTCACTCACTCTCACTCACTCCCACTCACTCTCACTCACTCTCACACTCTCACACACTCACTCTCACACACTCACTCTCACACACTCACTCTCACACACTCACTCTCACACACTCACTCTCACACACTCACTCTCACACACTCACTCTCACACACTCTCACTCACTCTCACTCTCTCACTCTCTCACCACCCTCACCCTTACTCTCTCACTCTCACTCACTCACTCTCACTCTCTCACTCTCTCACTCTCTCACTCTCTCACTCTCTCACACTCTCACACTCTCTCACTCTCTCACTCCCTCACACTCCCTCTGACTTTCTCTCACTTGCACACTCTCACTCTCTCACTCTCACTCTCACTCTCACTCTCTCTCTCACTCTCAATCTCTAACTCTCACTCACTAAATCGCTCACTCTCTCACTCACTCTCTCACTATCTCACTCTCTCATTCTCTCACTCACTCACTCACTATCACTCTCACCCTCACCCTCACCCTCACCCTCACTCTCACACTCACCCTTACCCTCGCTCTCACTCTCACTCTCACTCTCACCCTCACCCTCACTCTCACTCTCTCTCTCACCCTCACTCTCTCCCTCACTCTCACCCTCACACTCAATCTCCCACTCACTCGCACCCTCACTCTCACCCACACTCTCACCCACACTCTCTCCTCACTCTCTCTCTCACTCTTTCTCACTATCTCACTCTCACCCTTCACCCTCTCAAACTCTCTTTCTCTCTCTCAACCTCTCACTCTCTCACTCTCTCACTTTCTCAATCTCACTCTCACACTCACTCGCGAACTCCCAAAATCTCTCGCACTCTCACACTCTCACACTCTCACTCTCACTCACTCTCACTCACTCACTCTCTTTCTCTCAATCACACTCTCTCTCTCACTCACTCTCACTCTTACCCTCACTCACTCTCACTCACTCCCTCGCTCTCACTATCACTTACTCTCTCACTTTCTCACTCACATTCTCACTCTCTCACTCTCAGTCACTCACTCTCACACTCTAACTCATTCACTCCCACTCTCTCTCTCATTCACTCTCACTTTCACTCACTCGCTATCTCTCATTCACTCTCAAACTCTCTCGCTCACTTGCTCTTGCTGTCACTCACTCTCACTCTCTCACTCACTCCCTTTCTCTCACTCTTGCACTCTCGCACTCAATCTCTCACTCTCTCATTCACTCACTCACTCACACTCTCTCACCCAATCTCACTTTCACCCTCACTCACCCTCACTCACCCTCACTCATCCTCACTCACTCTCGATCACTCGCTCTCTCACGCTCTCACACTCTCACACTCTCACACTCTCACACTCTCTCACTCGCTCACTCTCTCACTCTCTCTCTCTCTCTCTCACACGGTCACACTCTCTCTCTCACGGTCACTCTCTCTCTCACTTCAACACCCTCACTCTCACTCTCACCCTCACTCTCACCCTCACTCTCACTCTCACCCTCACTCTCACCCTCACTCTCACTCTCACCCTCACTCTCACCCTCACTCTCACTCTCACCCTCACTCTCACCCTCACTCTCACCCTCACTCTCACCCTCACTCTCACCCTCACCCTCACTCTCACCCTCACTCTCACCCTCACTCTCACCCTCACTCTCACCCTCACTCTCACCCTCACTCTCACCCTCACTCACTCTCTCACTTTCTCAATCTCACTCTCTCACTCTCACACTTACTCTCGAAATCTCTCGCACTCTTACAATCTCACTCTCACTCACTCTCGCTCACTCACTCACATTCTTTCACTCACTCTCACTCTCACTCTCACCCACTCTCACTCCCTCGCTTTCACTATCACTCACTCTCTCACTTTCTCACTCACATTCTCACTCTCTCACTCTCAGTCACTCACTCTCACACTCTAACTCAATCACTCCCACTCTCTCTCTCATTCATTCTCACTCTCACTCACTCGCTATCTCTCATTCTCTCACTCTCAAACTCTCTCGTTCACTCGCTCTCACTGACACTCCCTCTCACTCTCTCACTCTATCACTCACACTCTCTCACCCAATCTTACTCTCACTCACTCCCACTCAGTCTCACTCAGTCTCACTCACTCTCACTCTTTCACTCTCACTCTCTCATTCTCACTCTCCCACTCTCTATTTCTTTCAATCTCTCACTCACTCTCACTCTCACTTTCTCTCTGTCTCTCTCTCTCAATCACTCTCACTCAATCTCACTCACTGTCTCACTCACTCTCACTCTCACACTGTCTCACTCTCACTCTCTCTCTCTCACCCTCTCACTCACTATCACTCACTCTCTCACTTTCTCACTCACATTCTCACTCTCTCACTCTAAGTCACTCAATCTCACACTCTAACTCACTCACTCCCACTCTCTCTCTCACTCACTCTCATTCTCACTCACTCGCTATCTCTCATTCTCTCACTCTCAAACTCTCTCACTCACTCGCTCTCACTCTCACTCACTCTTTCTTTCGCTCATGCACACTCTCACTCTCGCACTCAATCTCTCACTCACTCTCTCACTCTCACTCACTCTAACTCTCTCACTCACTCTCACTCACTCTCACTCACTCTCACTCTCTCTCACTCTCTCTATCACTCTCACTCTCTCACTTTATCTCTCACACTCTCTCACCCAATCTCACTCTCATTCTCACTCACTCTCACTGACTCTCACTCAGTCTCACTCACTCTCACTCTTTCACTCTCACTCTCTCATTCTCCCTCTCCCACTCTCTATCTCTTTCATCTCTCACTCACTCTCACTCTCACTTTCTCTCTGTCTCTCTCTCTCAATCACTCTCACTCAATTTCACTCACTGTCTCACTCTCACACTGTCTCACTCTCTCTCTCACTCTCTCTCACTACCACTCACTCTCTCACTTTCTCACTCACATTCTCACTCTCTCACTCTCAGTCACTCACTCCCACTCTCTCTCTCACTCACTCTCACTCACTCACTATCTCTCATTCTCTCACTCTCAAACTCTCTCGCTCAGTGGCTCTCACTCTCACTCACTCACTCTCTCAATCTCTCTCTCACTCCCTCTCTCTCACTCTTGCACTCTCTCACTCAATCTCTCACTCACTCTCACTCACTCTCACTCACCCTCACTCACCCTCACTCACTCTCATTCACTCTCACTCACTCTCACTCACTCTCACTCAGTCTCACTCACTCCCACTCAGTCTCTCTCACTCTCTCACACTCTCACTCTCACACTCTCTCTCACTCTCACACTCTCTCTCACACTCGCACTCTCTCACTCTCGCACTCTCTCATTCGCTCACTCTCGCCCTCACTCTCACCCTCACTCTTACCTTACTCTCTCTCTATCTCTCATTCACTCTCACTCTCACTCACTCTCTCACTTTCTCACTCACATTCTCACTCTCACACTCTAACTTACTCACTCTCACACTCTAACTCACTCACTCCCACTCTCACTCTCTCACTCACTCGCTATCCCTCATTCTCTCACTCTCTCCCACTCACAAACACTCACCCTCACTCACCCTCACTCTCACTCACTCAATCTCTCACTCTCTCTCTTTCTCTCACTCTTGCACTCTCTCACTCTCACACTCAATCTCTCACTCTCTCACTCACTCTCACTCACACTCTCACTCTCTCTCATTCTCTATCTCTCACTCACTCACTCACTCACACTCTCTCACCCCTCACTCACACTCTCACTCTCTCTCATTCTCTATCTCTCACTCACTCACTCACTCACACTCTCTCACCCAATCTCACTCTCACCCTCACTCACCCTCACACAGCCTCACACCCTCACTCACTCTCACTCACTCCCACTCACTCTCACTCACTCTCACACACTCTCACACACTCACTCTCACACACTCACTCTCACACACTCACTCTCACTCACTCTCACTCACTCTCACTCACTCTCACTCTCTCACCACCCTCACCCTTACTCTCTCACTCTCACTCACTCTCACTCACTCTCACTCACTCTCTCACTTTCTCACTCTCACTCACTCTCACACTCAGCCTCAAACTCTCAATCCCTCGCACTCTCGGACTCTCGCACACTCACTCACTCACTCACTCACTCTCACTCACTCACTCACTTACTCACTCACTCTCTCACACTCTCTCACTCTCTCACTCTCTCACACTCTCACGCTCTCTCAATCTCTCACACTCCCTCTGACTTTCTCTCACTTGCACACTCTCACTCTCTCACTCTCAATCTCTAACTCTCACTCGCTAAATCTCTCACTATCTCACTCTCTCACTATCTCACTATCTCACTCTCTCATTCTCTCACTCTCACTCACTATCACTCTCACTCTCACCCTCACCCTCACTCTCAATCTCACCCTCACCCTCACCCTCACGCGCACTCTCACCCTCACCCTCACCCTCACCCTCACTCTCACTCTCACTCTCACTCTCACTCTCACCCTCACTCTCTCCCTCACTCTCACCCTCACACTGAATCTCCCCCTCACTCTCACCCTCACTCTCACCCACACTCTCACCCACACTCTCACCCACACTCTCTCCTCTCTCTCTCTCTCACTCTTTCTCACTCTCTCACTCTCACCCCCTCAAACTGTCTCTCTCCCTCACTCTCACTCTCACACTGACTCTCACCCTGACTCTCACCCTGACTCTCACCCTGACTCTCACCCTGACTCTCACCCTGACTCTCACCCTGACTCTCACCCTGACTCTCACCCTGACTCTCACCCTGACTCTCACCCTCACTCTCACCCTCACTCTCACCCTCACTCTCACCCTCACTCTCACTCTCACCCTCACTCTCACTCCTCACTCTCTCACTCTCAGTCGCTCACTCTCACACTCTAACTCACTCACTCTCACACACTAACTCACTCACTCCCACTCTCAATCTCTCTCTCACTCACTCTTGCTCTCACTCACTTGCTATCTCTCATTCTCTCACTCTCTCTCCCACTCATAAACACTCACTCTCACTCACTCTCACTCTCTCTCTCATTCTCTCTCACTCTCTCACTCACTCACTCACTCACTCACTCACTCACTCACACACTCTCTCACCCAATCTCACTCTCACCCTCACTCACCCTCACACAGCCTCACATCCTCACTCACTCTCACTCACTCCCACTCACTCCCACTCACTCCCACTCACTCCCACTCACTCCCACTCACTCCCACTCACTCCCACTCACTCTCACTCACTCTCACTCACTCTCACACACTCACCCTCACACACTCACCCTCACACACTCACTCTCACACACTCTCTTTCTCTCACTCTATCTCTCTCACTCTCTCACTGACTCTCTCACTCACTCTCTCACGCTCTCACACTCACTCTCTCTCTCACTTGAACACTCTCACTCGCTCACTCTCTCACACTCTATCTCGCTCTCTCACTCTATCACTCTCTCTCAATCACACACTCACTCAATCTCTCACTCTCTCACACTCTTTCACACTCTCTCACTCCCTCACTCTCACTCTCTCACACTCTCTCTCACTCTCACTCTTGCACTCTCTCTCACTCGCACTCTCGCATTCTCGCACTATCTCTCTCACTCTCACTCTCTCACTCTCACCCTAACTCTCTCAATCTATCACACTCTCACTCTCTCACTCTCACTCACTCAGTCGCTCACTCTCTCACTCTCTCATTCTCTCACACTCTCACTCACTTTCTCCCTCACACTCAATCTCACCCTCATTCTCACTCTCACCCTCACTCTCAATCTCCCCCTCACTCTCACCCTCACTCTCACCCTCACTCTCACCCTCACTCTAACCCTCACTCTCACCCTCACTCACTCTCTCACTTTCTCAACCTCACTCTCTCACTCTCACACTCACTCTCGAACTCTCGAAATCTCTCACACTCCCACAATCTCACTCTCACTCACTCTCTCACTCTGTTTCTCTCAATCACTCACTCTCTCACTCACTCTCACTCTCACCCTCACTCACTCTCACTCACTCTCACTCACTCCCTCGCTTTCACTATCACTCTCTCACTTTCTCACTCACATTCTCACTCTCACTCTCAGTAACTCACTGTCACACTCTAACTCACTCACTCCCACTCTGTCTCTCATTCACTCTCACTCACTCGCTATCTCTCATTCTCTCACTCTCAAACTCTCTCGCTCACTAGCTCTCACTGTCACTTACTCTCACTCTCTCAATCTCTCTTTCACTCACACCCTTTCTCTCACTCTTGCACTCTTGCACTCTCGCACTCAATCTCTCACTCTCTCACTCACTCTCACTCACTCTCACTCTCTCTCACTCTCATTCGCTCTCACTCTCACTCACTCACTCACTCACACTCTCTCACCCAATCTCACTTTCACCCTCACTCACCCTCACTCACCCTCACTCACCCTCACTCACCCTCACTCACCCTCACTCAATCTCACTCACCCTCACTCAATCTCACTCACTCAATCTCTCACGCTCTCACACTCTCACACTCTCTCACTCGCTCATTCTCTCTCTCTCATGCTCACTCACTCTCTCTCTCACTTGAACACTCTCACTCTCTCATTCTCTCACACTCTATCACTCTCTTTCAATCACTCACTCTCACTCAATCTCCCACACTGTCACACACTTTGACACTCTCTCACTCTCTCAATCTCTCACACTCTCTCTCACTCCCACTCTTGCACTCTCTCTCACTCTCGCATTCTCACACTATCTCTCTCACTCTCACTCTCTCACTCTCTCTCTCACTCACTCTCACTCACTCTCACGCTCTCACTCTCTCACCACCCTTACCCTTACTCTCTCACTCTCACTCACTCTCACTCACTCTCTCACTTTCTCACTCTCACTCACTCTCACACTCAGCCTCAAACTCTCAATCTCTCACACTCTCGGACTCTCGCACTCTCACTCACTCTCACTCACTCACTCTCACACTCTCATTCTCTCACTCTCTCACTCTCTCACACTCTCTCACTCCCTCACACTCCCTCTGACTTTCTCTCACTTGCACACACTCACTCTCTCACTCTCACTCTCGGTCTCGCACTCTCTCTCTCACTCTCAATCTCTAACTCTCACTCGCTAAATCGCTCACTCTCTCACTCACTCTCCCACTATCTCACTCTCTCACTATCTCATTCTCTCACTCTCTCACTCACTCTCACCCTCACCCTCACTCTCACCCTCACTCTCACTCTCACCCTCACTCTCACCCTCACTCTCACCCTCACTCTCACCCTCACTCTCACCCTCACTCTCACCCTCACTCTCACCCTCACCATCACCCTCACCCTCACCCTCACTCTCACTCTCACCCTCTCTCTCACCCTCACTCTCACCCTCACTCACTCTCTCACTTTCTCAATCTCACTCTCACACTCACTCTCAAAATCTCTCGCACTCTTACAATCTCACTCTCACTCACTCTCGCTCACTCACTCACACTCTTTCACTCACTCTCACTCTCACTCTCACCCACTCTCACTCACTCCCTCGCTTTCACTATCACTCACTCTCTCACTTTCTCACTCACATTCTCACTCTCTCACTCTCAGTCACTCACTCTCACACTCTAACTCACTCACTCCCACTCTCTGTCTCATTCATTCTCACTCTCACTCACTCGCTATCTCTCATTCTCTCACTCTCAAACTCTCTCGTTCACTCGCTCTCACTGACACTCCCTCACACTCTCTCACTCTATCACTCACACTCTCTCACCCAATCTTACTCTCACTCACTCTCACTCAGTCTCACTCAATCTCACTCACTCTCACTCTTTCACTCTCACTCTCTCATTCTCACTCTCCCACTCTCTATTTCTTTCAATCTCTCTCTCACTCTCACTCTCACTTTCTCTCTGTCTCTCTCTCTCTCAATCACTCTCACTCAATCTCACTCACTGTCTCACTCACTCTCACTCTCACACTGTCTCACTCTCACTCTCTCTCTCTCACCCTCTCACTCACTATCACTCACTCTCTCACTTTCTCACTCACATTCTCACTCTCTCACTCTAAGTCACTCAATCTCACACTCTAACTCACTCACTCCCACTCTCTCTCTCACTCACTCTCATTCTCACTCACTCGCTATCTCTCATTCTCTCACTCTCAAACTCTCTCACTCAATCTCTCACTCACTCTCACTCACTCTCTCACTCTCTCACTCTCACTCACTCTAACTCTCTCACTCACTCTCACTCACTCTCACTCTCTCTCACTCTCTCTATCACTCTCACTCTCTCACTTTATCTCTCACACTCTCTCACCCAATCTCACTCTCATTCTCACTCACTCTCACTGACTCTCACTCAGTCTCACTCACTCTCACTCTTTCACTCTCACTCTCTCATTCTCCCACTCCCACTCTCTATCTCTTTCAATCTCTCACTCACTCTCACTTTCTCTCTGTCTCTCTCTCTCAATCACTCTCACTCAATTTCACTCACTGTCTCACTCACTCTCACTCTCACACTGTCTCACTCTCTCACACTCACTCTCTCTCTCACTCTCTCTCACTATCACTCACTCTCTCACTTTCTCACTCACATTCTCACTCTCTCACTCTCAGTCACTCACTCCCACTCTCTCTCTCACTCACTCTCACTCACTCACTATCTCTCATTCTCTCACTCTCAAACTCTCTCGCTCAGTGGCTCTCACTCTCACTCACTCACTCTCTCAATCTCTCTCTCACTCCCTCTCTCTCACTCTTGCACTCTCTCACTCTCACACTCAATCTCTCACTCACTCTCACTCACCCTCACTCACCCTTGCTCACCCTCGCTCACTCTCGCTCACTCTCACTCACTCTCACTCACTCTCACTCACTCTCACTCACTCTCACTCACTCTCACTCACTCTCACTCACTCTCACTCACTCTCACTCAGTCTCACACACTCACTCTCTCACTCTCTCACTCTCACACCCTCTCTCACTCTCACACTCTCTCTCACACTCGCACTCTCTCACTCGCACTCGCACTCTCTCATTCGCTCACTCTTGCCCTCACTCTCACCCTCACTCTTACCTTACTCTCTCTCTATCTCTCATTCACTCTCACTCTCACTCACTCTCTCACTTTCTCACTCACATTCTCACTCTCACACTCTAACTTACTCTCACACTCTAACTCACTCACTCCCACTCTCACTCTCTCACTCACTCGCTATCCCTCATTCTCTCCCTCTCTCCCACTCACAAACACCCTCACTCACTCTCACTCTCACTCAATCTCTCACTCTCTCTCTTTCTCTCACTCTCTCTCTTTCTCTCACTCTTGCACTCTCTCACTCTCACACTCAATCTCTCATTCTCTCACTCACTCTCACTCACACTCTCACTCTCTCTCATTCTCTCTCTCTCACTCACTCACTCACTCACTCACTCACTCACTCACTCACAGTCTCTCACCCAATCTCACTCTCACCCTCACTCACCCACACACAGCCTCACACCCTCACTCACTCTCACTCACTCTCACTCACTCCCACTCACTCTCACTCACTCCCACTCACTCTCACTCACTCTCACACACTCACTCACACACACTCACTCTCACACACTCACTCTCACTCACTCTCACTCACTCTCAATCACTCTCACTCACTCTCACTCTCTCACCACCCTCACCCTTACTCTCTCACTCTCACTCACTCTCACTCACTCTCTCACTTTCTCACTCTCACTCACTCTCACACTCAGCCTCAAACTCTCAATCTCTCGCACTCTCGGACTCTCGCACACTCACTCACTCACTCACTCACTCACTCACTCACTCACTCACTCACTCACTCACTCACTCACTCTCTCACACTCTCTCACTCTCTCACTCTCTCACTCTCTCACACTCTCACACTCTCTCACTCTCTCACACTCCCTCTGACTTTCTCTCACTTGCACACTCTCACTCTCTCACTCTCAATCTCTAACTCTCACTCGCTAAATCTCTCACTATCTCACTCTCTCACTATCTCACTCTCTCATTCTCTCACTCACTATCACTCTCACTCTCACCCTCACTCTCACTCTCACTCTCACCCTCACCCTCACCCTCACCCTCACCCTCACCCTCACTCTCACTCTCACCCTCACCCTCACCCTCACGCACACTCCCTCACCCTCACCCTCACACTCACCCTCACCCTCACCCTCACTCTCACTCTCACTCTCACTCTCACTCTCACCCTCACTCTCTCCCTCACTCTCACCCTCACACTGAATCTCCCCCTCACTCGCACCCTCACTCTCACCCACACTCTCACCCACACTCTCTCCTCACTCTCTCTCTCACTCTTTCTCACTCTCTCACTCTCACCCTCTCAAACTGTCTCTCTCCCTCACTCTCACTCTCACACTGACTCTCACCCTGACTCTTACCCTGACTCTCACCCTGACTCTCACCCTCACTCTCACCCTCACTCTCACCCTCACTCTCACCCTCACTCACTCACATTCTCACTCTCACACTCTAACTCACTCACTCTCACACACTAACTCACTCACTCCCACTCTCAATCTCTCTCTCACTCACTCTCGCTCTCACTCACTTGCTATCTCTCATTCTCTCACTCTCTCTCCCACTCATAAACACTCACTCTCACTCACTCTCACTCTCTCTCTCATTCTCTCTCACTCTCTCACTCACTCACTCACACACTCTCTCACCCAATCTCACTCTCACCCTCACTCACCCTCACACAGCCTCACATCCTCACTCACTCTCACTCACTCCCACTCACTCCCACTCACTCCCACTCACTCCCACTCACTCCCACTCACTCCCACTCACTCCCACTCACTCTCACTCACTCTCACACACTCACCCTCACACACTCACTCTCACACACTCTCTCTCTCTCACTCTATCTCTCTCACTCTCTCACTGACTCTCTCACTCACTCTCTCACGCTCTCACACTCACTCTCTCTCTCACTTGAACACTCTCACTCGCTCACTCTCTCACACTCTATCTCGCTCTCTCACTCTATCACTCTCTCTCAATCACACACTCACTCAATCTCTCACTCTCTCACACTCTTTCACACTCTCTCACTCCCTCACTCTCACTCTCCCACACTCTCTCTCACTCTCACTCTTGCACGCTCTCTCACTTGCACTCTCGCATTCTCGCACTATCTCTCTCACTCTCACTCTCTCACTCTCACCCTAACTCTCTCAATCTATCACACTCTCACTCTCTCACTCTCACTCACTCAGTCGCTCACTCTCTCACTCTCTCATTCTCTCACACTCTCACTCACTTTCTCCCTCACACTCAATCTCACCCTCATTCTCACTCTCACCCTCACTCTCAATCTCCCCCTCACTCTCACCCTCACTCTCACCCTCACTCTCACCCTCACTCTCACCCTCACTCTAACCCTCACTCTCACCCTCACTCACTCTCTCACTTTCTCAACCTCACTCTCTCACTCTCACACTCACTCTCGAACTCTCGAAATCTCTCACACTCCCACAATCTCACTCCCACTCACTCTCGCTCACTCTCTCACTCTGTTTCTCTCAATCACTCACTCTCTCACTCACTCTCACTCTCACCCTCACTCACTCTCACTCACTCTCACTCACTCCCTCGCTTTCACTATCACTCACTCTCTCACTTTCTCACTCACATTCTCACTCTCACTCTCAGTAACTCACTGTCACACTCTAACTCACTCACTCCCACTCTGTCTCTCATTCACTCTCACTCTCACTCACTCGCTATCTCTCATTCTCTCACTCTCAAACTCTCTCGCTCACTAGCTCTCACTGTCACTTACTCTCACTCTCCCAATCTCTCTTTCACTCACACCCTTTCTCTCACTCTTGCACTCTCGCACTCAATCTCTCACTCTCTCACTCACTCTCACTCTCATTCGCTCTCACTCTCACTTACTCACTCACTCACTCACACTCTCTCACCCAATCTCACTTTCACCCTCACTCACCCTCACTCACCCTCACTCACCCTCACTCAATCTCACTCAATCTCACTCACCCTCACTCAATCTCACTCACTCAATCTCACTCACTCTCTCACGCTCTCACACTCTCACACTCTCTCACTCGCTCATTCTCTCTCTCTCATGCTCACTCACTCTCTCTCTCTCACTTGAACACTCTCACTCTCTCATTCTCTCACACTCTATCTCACTCTATCACTCTCTTTCAATCACTCACTCTCACTCAATCTCTCACTCTGTCACACACTTTGACACTCTCTCAATCTCTCACACTCTCTCTCACTCCCACTCTTGCACTCTCTCTCACTCTCGCATTCTCACACTATCTCTCTCACTCTCACTCTCTCACTCTCTCTCTCACTCACTCTCACTCACTCTCACACTCTCACTCTCTCACCACCCTCACCCTTACTCTCTCTCTCTCACTCACTCTCACTCACTCTCTCACTTTCTCACTCTCACTCACTCTCACACTCAGCCTCAAACTCTCAATCTCTCACACTCTCGGACTCTCGCACTCTCACTCACTCTCACTCACTCACTCACTCTCACTCACTCACTCACTCACTCTCTCACTCTCTCACTCTCTCACTCTCTCACTCTCTCACACTCTCTCACTCCCTCACACTCCCTCTGACTTTCTCTCACTTGCACACACTCACTCTCTCACTCTCACTCTCGGTCTCGGACTCTCTCTCTCACTCTCAATCTCTAACTCTCACTCGCTAAATCGCTCACTCTCTCACTCACTCTCCCACTATCTCACTCTCTCACTATCTCATTCTCTCATTCTCACACTCTCTCACTCACTCTCACCCTCACCCTCACCCTCACTCTCACCCTCACTCTCACTCTCACCCTCACACTCACCCTCACTCTCACCCTCACTCTCACCCTCACTCTCACCCTCACTCTCACCCTCACCATCACCCTCACCATCACCCTCACCATCACCCTCACCCTCACCCTCACCCTCACTCACACCCTCACCCTCACTCTCACTCTCACTCTCACACTCAATCTCCCCCTCACTCGCACCCTCACTCTCACCTACACTCTCACCCACACTCTCTGCTCACTGTCTCTCTCACTCTTTCTCACTCTCTCACTCTCACGCCCTCTCTCACCCTTTCAAACTGTCTCTCTCCCTCACTCTCACTCTCACCCTCACTCTCACCCTCACTCACTCATTCTCACTCTCAGTCACTCACTCTCACACTCTAACTCACTCACTCTCACACTCTAACTCACTCACACCCACTCTCAATCTCTCTCTCACTCACTCTCACTCACTTGCTATCTCTCATTCTCTCACTCTCTCTCCCACTCATAAACAATCACTCTCATTCTCTCTCTCTCTCTCACTCACTCACTCACTCACTCACTCACTCACTCACTCACTCACTCACTCACTCACTCACTCACTCACTCACTCACTCACCCAATCTCACTCTCACCCTCACTCACCCTCACACAGCCTCACACCCTCACTCACTCTCACTCACTCCCACTCACTCCCACTCACTCCCACTCACTCTCACTCACTCTCACACACTCACCCTCACACACTCACTCTCACACACTCTCTCTCTCACTCTATCTCTCTCACTCTCTCACTGACTCTCTCACTCACTCACGCTTTCACACTCACTCTCTCTCTCACTTGAACACTCTCACTCGCTCACTCTCTCACACTCTATCTCACTCTCTCACTCTATCACTCTCTCTCAATCACACACTCACTCAATCTCTCACTCTCTCACACTCTTTCACACTCTCTCACTCCCTCACTCTCACTCTCTCACACTCTCACTCTTGCACTCTCTCTCACTCTCACTCTCACATTCTCGCACTATCTCTCTCACTCTCACTCTCTCACTCTCACCCTAACTCTCTCAATCTATCACACTCTCACTCTCTCACTCTCACTCACTCAGTCGCTCACTCTCTCACTCTCTCATTCTCTCACACTCTCACTCACTTTCTCCCTCACACTCAATCTCACCCTCATTCTCACTCTCACCCTCACTCTCAATCTCCCCCTCACTCTCACCCTCACTCTCACCCTCACTCTCACCCTCACTCTCACCCTCACTCTAACCCTCACTCTCACCCTCACTCACTCTCTCACTTTCTCAACCTCACTCTCTCACTCTCACACTCACTCTCGAACTCTCGAAATCTCTCACACTCCCACAATCTCACTCTCACTCACTCTCGCTCACTCTCTCACTCTGTTTCTCTCAATCACTCACTCTCTCACTCACTCTCACTCTCACCCTCACTCACTCTCACTCACTCTCACTCACTCCCTCGCTTTCACTATCACTCACTCTCTCACTTTCTCACTCACATTCTCACTCTCACTCTCAGTAACTCACTGTCACACTCTAACTCATTCACTCCCACTCTGTCTCTCATTCACTCTCACTCACTCGCTATCTCTCATTCTCTCACTCTCAAACTCTCTCGCTCACTAGCTCTCACTGTCACTTACTCTCACTCTCTCAATCTCTCTTTCACTCACACCCTTTCTCTCACTCTTGCACTCTCGCACTCAATCTCTCACTCTCTCACTCACTCTCACTCACTCTCACTCGCTCTCACTCTCACTCACTCACTCACTCACACTCTCTCACCCAATCTCACTTTCACCCTCACTCACCCTCACTCACCCTCACTCACCCTCACTCACCCTCACTCACCCTCACTCACCCTCACTCAATCTCACTCAATCTCACTCACCCTCACTCAATCTCACTCACTCAATCTCTCACGCTCTCACACTCTCACACTCTCTCACTCGCTCATTCTCTCTCTCTCATGCTCACTCACTCTCTCTCTCACTTGAACACTCTCACTCTCTCATTCTCTCACACTCTATCTCACTCTATCACTCTCTCTCAATCACTCACTCTCACTCAATCTCTCACTCTGTCATACACTTTGACACTCTCTCACTCTCTCAATCTCTCACACTCTCTCTCACTCCCACTCTTGCACTCTCTCTCACTCTCGCATTCTCACACTATCTCTCTCACTCTCACTCTCTCACTCTCTCACTCTCTCTCTCACTCACTCTCACTCACTCTCACACTCTCACTCTCTCACCACCCTCACCCTTACTCTCTCACTCTCACTCACTCTCACTCACTCTCTCACTTTCTCACTCTCACTCACTCTCACACTCAGCCTCAAACTCTCAATCTCTCACACTCTCGGACTCTCGCACTCTCACTCACTCTCACTCACTCACTCTCACACTCTCATTCTCTCACTCTCTCACTCTCTCACACTCTCTCACTCTCTCACTCCCTCACACTCCCTCTGACTTTCTCTCACTTGCACACACTCACTCTCTCACTCTCACTCTCAGTCTCGCACTCTCTCTCTCACTCTCAATCTCTAACTCTCACTCGCTAAATCGCTCACTCTCTCACTCACTCTCCCACTATCTCACTCTCTCACTATCTCATTCTCTCATTCTCTCACTCTCTCACTCACTCTCACCCTCACCCTCACTCTCACCCTCACTCTCACCCTCACTCTCACCCTCACTCTAACCCTCACTCTCACCCTCACTCACTCTCTCACTTTCTCAACCTCACTCTCTCACTCTCACACTCACTCTCGAACTCTCGAAATCTCTCACACTCCCACAATCTCACTCTCACTCACTCTTGCTCACTCTCTCACTCTGTTTCTCTCAATCACTCACTCTCTCACTCACTCTCACTCTCACCCTCACTCACTCTCACTCACTCTCACTCACTCCCTCGCTTTCACTATCACTCACTCTCTCACTTTCTCACTCACATTCTCACTCTCACTCTCAGTAACTCACTGTCACACTCTAACTCACTCACTCCCACTCTGTCTCTCATTCACTCTCACTCACTCGCTATCTCTCATTCTCTCACTCTCAAACTCTCTCGCTCACTAGCTCTCACTGTCACTTACTCTCACTCTCTCAATCTCTCTTTCACTCACACCCTTTCTCTCACTCTTGCACTCTTGCACTCAATCTCTCACTCTCTCACTCACTCTCACTCACTCTCACTCTCATTCGCTCTCACTCTCACTCACTCACTCACTCACACTCTCTCACCCAATCTCACTTTCACCCTCACTCACCCTCACTCACCCTCACTCACCCTCACTCACCCTCACTCACCCTCACTCACCCTCACTGAATCTCACTCACCCTCACTCAATCTCACTCACTCAATCTCACTCACTCTCTCACGCTCTCACACTCTCACACTCTCTCACTCGCTCACTCTCTCTCTCTTATGCTCACTCACTCTCTCTCTCACTTGAACACTCTCACTCTCTCATTCTCTCACACTCTATCTCACTCTATCACTCTCTTTCAATCACTCACTCTCACTCAATCTCTCACTCTGTCACGCACTTTGACACTCTCTCACTCTCTCAATCTCTCACACTCTCTCTCACTCCAACTCTTGCACTCTCTCTCACTCTCGCATTCTCACACTATCTCTCTCACTCTCACTCTCTCACTCTCTCTCTCACTCACTCTCACTCACTCTCACACTCTCACTCTCTCACCACCCTCACCCTTACTCTCTCACTCTCACTCACTCTCTCACTTTCTCACTCTCACTCACTCTCACACTCAGCCTCAAACTCTCAATCTCTCACACTCTCGGACTCTCGCACTCTCACTCACTCTCACTCACTCACTCACTCTCACACTCTCTCACTCTCTCACTCTCTCACACTCTCACACTCTCTCACTCCCTCACACTCCCTCTGACTTTCTCTCACTTGCACACACTCACTCTCTCACTCTCACTCTCGGTCTCACACTCTCTCTCTCACTCTCAATCTCTAACTCTCACTCGCTAAATCGCTCACTCCCTCACTCACTCTCCCACTATCTCACTCTCTCACTATCTCATTCTCTCATTCTCTCACTCTCTCACTCACTCTCACCCTCACTCTCACCCTCACCCTCACCCTCACCCTCACCCTCACTCTCACCCTCACACTCAATCTCCCCCTCACTCGCACCCTCACTCTCACCTACACTCTCACCCACACTCTCTCCTCACTGTCTCTCTCACTCTTTCTCACTCTCTCACTCTCACGCCCTCTCTCACCCTCTCAAACTGTCTCTCTCCCTCACTCTCACTCTCACCCTCACTCACCCTCACTCTCACCCTCACTCACCCTCACTCTCACCCTCACTCTCACCCTCACTCTCACCCTCACTCTCACCCTCACTCACTCATTCTCACTCTCTCACTCTCAGTCACTCACTCTCACACTCTAACTCACTCACTCTCACACTCTAACTCACTCACACCCACTCTCAATCTCTCTCTCACTCACTCTCACTCTCACTCACTTGCTATCTCTCATTCTCTCACTCTCTCTCCCACTCATAAACACTCACTCTCATTCTCTCTCTCTCACTCTCTCACTCACTCACTCACTCACTCACTCACTCACTCACTCACTCACTCACTCACTCACTCACTCACTCACCCAATCTCACTCTCACCCTCACTCTCCCTCACACAGCCTCACACCCTCACTCACTCTCACTCACTCCCACTCACTCCCACTCACTCCCACTCACTCTCACTCACTCTCACACACTCACCCTCACACACTCACTCTCACACACTCTCTCTCTCACTCTATCTCTCTCACTCTCTCACTGACTCTCTCACTCACTCACGCTTTCACACTCACTCTCTCTCTCACTTGAACACTCTCACTCGCTCACTCTCTCACACTCTATCTCACTCTCTCACTCTATCACTCTCTCTCAATCACACACTCACTCAATCTCTCACTCTCTCACACTCTTTCACACTCTCTCACTCCCTCACTCTCACTCTCTCACACTCTCACTCTTGCACTCTCTCTCACTCTCACTCTCGCATTCTCGCACTATCTCTCTCACTCTCACTCTCTCACTCTCACCCTAACTCTCTCAATCTATCACACTCTCACTCTCACTCACTCAGTCGCTCACTCTCTCACTCTCTCATTCTCTCACACTCTCACTCACTTTCTCCCTCACACTCAATCTCATCCTCATTCTCACTCTCACCCTCATTCTCACTCTCCCCCTCACTCTCACCCTCACTCACTCTCTCACTTTCTCAATCTCACTCTCTCACTCTCACACTCACTGTCGAACTCTCGAAATCTCTCACAATCCCACAATCTCACTCTCACTCACTCTTGCTCACTCTCTCACTCTGTTTCTCTCAATCACTCACTGTCTCACTCACTCTCACTCTCACCCTCACTCACTCTCACTCACTCTCACTCACTCCCTCGCTTTCACTATCACTCACTCTCTCACTTTCTCACTCACATTCTCACTCTCTCACTCTCAGTAACTCACTGTCACACTCTAACTCACTCACGCCCACTCTGTCTCTCATTCACTCTCACTCTCACTCACTTGCTATCTCTCATTCTCTCACTCTCAAACTCTCTCGCTCACTAGCTCTCACTGTCACTCACTCTCTCAATCTCTCAATCTCTCTTTCACTCACAGCCTTTCTCTCACTCTTGCACTCTCGCACTCAATCTCTCACTCTCTCACTCACTCTCACTCACTCTCACTCACTCTCACTCTCATTCTCTC
>NW_027598615.1:0-40339 GCF_964194155.1 Cetorhinus maximus
TGTTTGGATAGAGAGAGTGCAACAGGATTGTGTGGAGAGAGAGAGAGTGGAACTGGATTGTGTGGAGAGAGAGAGAGTGGATCAGGATTGTATGGAGAGAGAGAGAGTGGAAAAGGGTTGTGTGGAGAGAGAGAGTGGAACAGGATTGTGTGGAGAGAGAGAGAGTGGAACAGGATTGTGTGGAGAGAGAGAGTGGAACAGGATTGTGTGGAGAGAGAGAGAGTGGAACTGGATTGTGTGGAGAGAGAAAGTGGAAAAGGATTATGTGGAGAGAGAGAGTGTGGAACAGGATTGTGGGGAGACAGAGAGTTCAACAGGATTGTGTGGAGAGAGAGAGTGGAACAGGATTGTGTGGAGAGAGATGAGTGGAACAGGATTGTGTGGAGAGAGAGAGTGTGGAACAGCATTGTGTGGAGAGAGTGTGAATCAGGGTTTTATGGATAGAGAGAGAGTGGAACAGGATTGTTTGGAGAGAGAGAGTGGAACAGGATTGTGTGGAGAGAGAGTGAGTGGAACGGGATTGTGTGGAGAGAGAGAGTGTGGAACAGGATTGTCTGGAAAGAGAGTGTGAAACAGGCTTTTATGAATAGAGAGAGAGTGGAACAGGATTGTGTGGAGAGAGAGAGTGGAACAGGATTGTGTGGAGAGAGAGAGTGGAACAGGATTGTGTGGAGAGAGAGAGAGAGTGGAACAGGATTGTGTGGAAATAGTGTGAGTGGAACAGGATTGTGTGGAGAGAGAGAGTGGAACAGGATTGTGTGGAGA
This sequence comes from Cetorhinus maximus, assembly GCF_964194155.1. Taxonomy (NCBI): domain Eukaryota; kingdom Metazoa; phylum Chordata; class Chondrichthyes; order Lamniformes; family Cetorhinidae; genus Cetorhinus; species Cetorhinus maximus. Next base: position 766 of record NW_027598615.1, read on the forward strand.
GAGAGAGTGGAACAGGATTGTGTGGAGAGAGAGAGAGTGGAACAGGATTGTGTGGAGAGAGAGAACGTGGAACAGGATTGTGTGGAGAGAGAGATTTGATAAGGAATGTCTGGAGAGAGAGAATGTGGATCAGGAATGTGTGGAAGTAAAGAGAGTGGAACATTATTTGGTGGAGAGAGAGAGAGTGGAACAGGATTGTGTGGAGAGAGAGAGAGTGGAGCACGATTCTGTGGAGAGAGAGACAGTGGAACAGGATTGTGTGGAGAGAGTGGAACAGGATTGTGTGGAGAGAGAGAGAGTGGAACAGGATTGTGTGGAGAGAGAGAGAGTGGAACAGTATTTTGTGGAGAGAGAGAGTGGAACAGGATTGTGTGTGGAGAGAGAATGTGGAACAGGATTGTGTGGAGAGAGAGAGTGGAACAGGATTGTGTGGAGAGAGAGAGTGGAACAGGATTGTGTGGAGAGAGAGAGAGTGAACCAGGATTGTGTGGAGAGAGAGAATGTGGAACATGATTGTGTGGAGAGAGAGATTGGAAAAGGATTGTGTGGAGAGAGAGAATGTGGAACAGGAATTTGTGGAAGTAGAGAGAGTGGAACAGGATTGTGTGGAGAAAGAGAGAGCGGAACAGGATTGTGTGGAGAGAGAGAGTGGAACAGGATTGTGTGGAGAGAGATAGAGTGGAACAGGATTGTGTGGAGAGAGAGAGTGGAACAGGATTGTGTGGAGAGAGAGAGAGTGGAACAGGATAGTGTGGAGTGAGACAGTGCAACAGGATTGTGTGGAGAGAGAGAGAGTGGAACAGGATTGTGTGGAGAGAGAGAGTGGAACAGGATTGTGTGGAGAGAGCGAGTGGAACAGGATTGTGTGGAGAGAGAGAGTGGGACAGGATTGTGTGGATAGAAAGAGATTGGAACAGGAGTGTGTGGAGAGAGAGAGAGAGAGTGGAACAGGATTGTGTGGAGAGATAGAGTAGAACAGGATTGTGTGGAGAGAGAGAGTAGAACAGGATTGTGTGGAGAGAGAGAGAGTGGAACAGGATTGTTTGGAGAGATTGGGTGTGAAACAGGATTGTGTGCAGAGAGAGAGGGAGAGTGGATCAGGATTGTGTGGAGAGAGAGAGTGGAACAGGATTGTATGGAGAGAGAGAGAGTGGAACAGGATTGTGTGGAGAGAGAGAGTGGAACAGGATTGTGTGGAGAGAGAGAGTGGACAGGATTCTGTGGAGAGAGAGAGAGAAAGGAACAGGATTGTGTTGGAGAGAGAGAGAGAGTGGAACAGGATAGTGTGGAGAGGGAGAGAGTGGAACAGGATTGTGTGGAGAGAGAGAGTGGAACAGGATTGTGTGGAGAGAGAGAGTGGAACAGGATTGTGTGGAGAGAGAGAGTTGAGCAGGATTGTGTGGAGAGAGAGAGAGAGAGTGGAGCAGGATTGTGTGGAGAGAGAGAGAGAGTGGAACAGGATTGTGTGGAGAGAGAGAGAGTGGAACAGGATTGTGTGGAGAGAGAGAGAGTGGAACAGGATTGTGTGGAGAGAGAGAGTGGAACAGGATTGTTTGGATAGAGAGAGTGCAACAGGATTGTGTGGAGAGAGAGAGAGTGGAACTGGATTGTGTGGAGAGAGAGAGAGTGGATCAGGATTGTATGGAGAGAGAGAGAGTGGAAAAGGGTTGTGTGGAGAGAGAGAGTGGAACAGGATTGTGTGGAGAGAGAGAGAGTGGAACAGGATTGTGTGGAGAGAGAGAGTGGAACAGGATTGTGTGGAGAGAGAGAGAGTGGAACTGGATTGTGTGGAGAGAGAAAGTGGAAAAGGATTATGTGGAGAGAGAGAGTGTGGAACAGGATTGTGGGGAGACAGAGAGTTCAACAGGATTGTGTGGAGAGAGAGAGTGGAACAGGATTGTGTGAAGAGAGAGTGGAACATGTTTGTGCGGAGAATGAGAGTGGAACATGATTGTGTGGAGAGAGAGAGAGAGTGGAACAGGATTGTGTGGAGAGAGAGAGAGTGGACCAGGATTGTGTGGAGTTAGAGAGTGGAACAGGATTGTGTGGAGATAGAGAGAGTGGAACAGGATTGTGTGGAGAGAGAGATAGTGGAACAGGATTGTGTGGAGAGAGAGATAGTTGAACAGGATTTTGTGGAGAATGCGAGTGGACGGACTGTGTGGAGATAGAGAGTGGAACAGGATTGTGTGGATAGAGAGAGAGTGGAACAGGATTTTTTGGAGAGAGAGAGTGGAACAGGATTGTGTGGAGAGAGAGAGAGTGGAACGGGATTGTGTGGAGAGAGAGAGTGTGGAACAGGATTGTGTGGAGAGAGAGTGTGAATCAGGGATTTATGGATAGAGAGAAAGTGGAACAGGATTGTGTGGAGAGAGAGAGTGGAACAGGATTGTGTGGAGTGAGAGAGTGGAACATGATTTTGTGGAGTAGACAGAGTGGAACAGGATTGTGTGTAGACAGAGAATGTGAGCAGGATTGTGTGGAGAGAGAGAGTGGAACAGGATTGTGTGGAGAGAGAGAGAGAGTGGAACAGGATTGTGTGGAAATAGAGAGAGTGGAACAAGATTGTGTGGAGAGAGAGAGTGGAACAGGATTGTGTGGAGAGAGAGAGAGTGGAACAGGATTGTGTGGAGAAAGAGAGAGAGTGGAACAGGATTGTGTGGAGAGAGAGAGTGGAACAGGATTGTGTGGAGAGAGAGAGAGAGAGTGGAGCAGGATTGTGTGGAGAGAGAGAGAGAGTGGAACAGGATTGTGTGGAGAGAGAGAGAGAGTGGAACAGGATTGTGTGGGAGAGAGAGAGAGTGGAACAGGATTGTGTGGAGAGAGAGAGTGGAACAGGATTGTGTGGAGAGAGAGAGTGGAACAGGATTGTGTGGAGAGAGAGAGAGTGGAACTGAATTGTGTGGAGAGAGAGAGAGTAGATCAGGATTGTATGGAGAGAGAGAGAGTGGAACAGGTTTGTGTGGAGAGAGAGAGTGGAACAGGATTGTGTGGAGAGAGAGAGAGTGGAACAGGATTGTGTGGAGAGAGAGAGTGGAACAGGATTGTGTGGAGAGAGAGAGAGTGGAACAGGATTCTGTGGAGAGAGAAAGTGGAAAAGGATTGTTAGGAGCGAGAGAGTGGAACAGGATTGTGTGGAGAGAGAGAGAGTGGAACAGGATTATGTGGAGAGAGAGAGTGTGGAACAGGATTGTGGGGAGACAGAGAGTGCAACAGGATTGTGTGGAGAGAGAGAGTGGAACAGGATTGTGTGAAGAGAGAGTGGAACATGTTTGTGCGGAGAATGAGAGTGGAACAGGATTGTGTGTAGAGAGAGAGTGTGGAACAGGATTGTGTGGAGAGAGAGAGAGTGGATCAGGATTCTGTGGAGAGAGAGAGTGGAACAGGATTGTATGGAGAGAGAGAGAGTGGAACAGGATTGTGTGGAGAGAGAGATTGGAAGAGGATTGTGTGGAGAGAGAGAGTGGAACAGGATTGTGTGGGGAGAGAGAGAGAGTGGAACAGGATTGTGTGGAGAGAGAGAGAGAGTATAACAGGATTGTGTGGATACAGAGAGAGTGGAACAGGACTGTGTGGAGACAGAGAGAGTGGAACAGGATTGTGTGGAGAGAGAGAGAGAGTGGAACAGGATTGTGTGGAGAGAGAGAGAGTGGACCAGGATTGTGTGGAGATAGAGAGTGGAACAGGATTGTGTGGAGATAGAGAGAGTGGAACCGGATTGTGTGGAGAGAGAGATAGTGGAACAGGATTGTGTGGAGAGAGAGAGTTGAACAGGATTTTGTGGAGAATGCGAGTGGACGGACTGTGTGGAGATAGAGAGTGGAACAGGATTGTGTGGAGAGAGAGAGAGTGGAACAGGATTGTTTGGAGAGAGAGAGTGTGGAACAGGACTGTGTGGAGAGAGAGTGTGTATCAGGGATTATGGATAGAGAGAGAGTGGAACAGGATTTTTTGGAGAGAGAGAGTGGAACAGGATTGTGTGGAGAGAGAGAGAGTGGAACGGGATTGTGTGGAGAGAGAGAGTGTGGAATAGGATTGTGTGGAGAGAGAGTGTGAATCAGGGATTTATGGATAGAGAGAAAGTGGAACAGGATTGTGTGGAGAGAGAGAGTGGAACAGGATTGTGTGGAGAGAGAGAGTGGAACATGATTTTGTGGAGTAGAGAGAGTGGAACAGGATTGTGTGTAGACAGAGAATGTGGAACAGGATTGTGTGGAGAGAGAGAGTGGAACAGGATTGTGTGGAGAGAGAGAGCGAGTGGAACATGATTGTGTGGAAATAGAGAGAGTGGAACAAGATTGTGTGGAGAGAGGGAGTGGAACAGGATTCTGTGGAGAGAGAGAGAGTGGAACAGGATTGTGTGGAGAGAGAGAGAGAGTGGAACAGGATTGTGTGGAGAGAGAGATTGTGGAACAGGATTGTGTGGAGAGAGAGAGTGGAACAGGATTGTGTGGAGAGAGAGAGTTGAGCAGGATTGTGTGGAGAGAGAGAGAGAGAGTGGAGCAGGATTGTGTGGAGAGAGAGAGAGAGTGGAACAGGATTGTGTGGAGAGAGAGAGAGTGGAACAGGATTGTGTGGAGAGAGAGAGAGTGGAACAGGATTGTGTGGAGAGAGAGAGTGGAACAGGATTGTTTGGATAGAGAGAGTGCAACAGGATTGTGTGGAGAGAGAGAGAGTGGAACTGGATTGTGTGGAGAGAGAGAGAGTGGATCAGGATTGTATGAGAGAGAGAGAGTGGAAAAGGGTTGTGTGGAGAGAGAGAGTGGAACAGGATTGTGTGGAGAGAGAGAGAGTGGAACAGGATTGTGTGGAGAGAGAGAGTGGAACAGGATTGTGTGGAGAGAGAGAGAGTGGAACTGGATTGTGTGGAGAGAGAAAGTGGAAAAGGATTGTGAGGAGAGAGAGAGTGGAACAGGATTGTGTGGAGAGAGAGAGAGTGGAACACGATTATGTGGAGAGAGAGAGTGTGGAACAGGATTGTGGGGCGACAGAGAGTTCAACAGGATTGTGTGGAGAGAGAGAGTGGAACAGGATTGTGTGAAGAGAGAGTGGAACATGTTTGTGCGGAGAATGAGAGTGGAACAGGATTGTGTGGAGAGAGAGAGAGAGTGGAACAGGATTGTGTGGAGAGAGAGAGAGTGGACCAGGATTGTGTGGTGTTAGAGAGTGGAACAGGATTGTGTGGAGATTGAGAGAGTGGAACAGGATTGTGTGGAGAGAGAGATAGTGGAACAGGATTGTGTGGAGAGAGAGATAGTTGAACAGGATTTTGTGGAGAATGTGAGTGGACGGACTGTGTGGAGATAGAGAGTGGAACAGGATTGTGTGGAGAGAGAGAGAGTGGAACAGGATTGTGTGGAGAGAGAGAGTGTGGAACAGGACTGTGTGGAGAGAGAGTGTGAATCAGGGTTTATGGATAGAGAGAGAGTGGAACAGGATTTTTTGGAGAGAGAGAGTGGAACAGGATTGTGTGGAGAGAGAGAGAGTGGAACGGGATTGTGTGGAGAGAGAGAGTGTGGAACAGGATTGTGTGGAGAGAGAGTGTGAATCAGGGATTTATGGATAGAGAGAAAGTGGAACAGGATTGTGTGGAGAGAGAGAGTTGAACAGGATTCTGTGGAGAGAGAGAGAGTGGAACAGGATTGTGTGGAGAGAGTGGAACCGGATTGCGTGGAGAGACAGAGTGGAACAGGATTGTGTGGAGAGAGAGAGAGTGGAAAATGATTTTGTGGAGAGAGAGAGTGGGACAGGATTGTGTGTAGAGAGAGAATGTGGTACAGGATTGTGTGGAGAGAGAGAGTGGAACAGGATTGTGTGGAGAGAGAGAGTGGAACAGGATTGTGTGGAGAGAGAGAGAGTGGAACAGGATTGTGTGGAGAGAGAAAATGTGGAACAGGATTGTGTGGAGAGAGAGAGTGGAACAGGATTGTGTGGAGAGAGAGAATGTGGACCAGGAATGTGTGGAAGTAGAGAGAGTGGAACAGGATTGTGTGGAGAAAGAGAGAGTGGAACAGGATTGTGTGGAGAGAGAGAGTGGAACAGGATTGTGTGGAGACAGAGAGAGTGGAACAGGATTGTGTGGAGAGAGAGAGTGGAACAGGATTGTGTGGAGAGAGAGAGTGGAACAGGATTCTGTGGAGAGAGAGATTGGGACAGGATTGTGTGGAGAGAAAGAGAGTGGATCAGGAGGGTGTGGAGAGAGAGAGAGAGAGTGGAACAAGATTGTGTGGAGAGATAGAGTAGAACAGGATTGTGTGGAGAGAGAGAGTAGAACAGGATTGTGTGGAGAGAGAGAGAGTGGAACAGGATTGTGTGGAGAGAGAGGGTGTGAAACAGGATTGTGTGCAGAGAGAGAGGGAGAGTGGATCAGGATTGTGTGGAGAGAGAGAGTGGAACAGGATTGTATGGAGAGAGAGAGAGTGGAACAGGATTGTGTGGAGAGAGAGAGTGGAACAGGATTGTGTGGAGAGAGAGAGTGGACAGGACTTTGTGGAGAGAGAGAGAGAAAGGAAGAGGATTGTGTTGCAGAGAGAGAGAGAGTGGAACAGGATAGTGTGGAGAGGGAGAGAGTGGAACAGGATTGTGTGGAGAGAGAGAGTGGAACAGGATTGTGTGGAGAGAGAGAGTGGAACAGGATTGTGTGGAGAGAGAGAGTGGAACAGGATTGTGTGGAGAGAGAGAGAGAGAGTGGAGCAGGATTGTTTGGAGAGAGAGAGAGAGTGGATCAGGATTGTGTGGAGAGAGAGAGAGAGTGGAACAGGATTGTGTGGAGAGAGAGAGAGTGGAACAGGATTGTGTGGAGAGAGAGAGTGGAACAGGATTGTGTGGAGAGAGAGAGTGGAACAGGATTGTGTGGAGAGAGAGAGAGTGGAACTGTATTGTGTGGAGAGAGAGAGAGTAGATCAGGATTGTATGGAGAGAGAGAGAGTGGAACAGGTTTGTGTGGAGAGAGAGAGTGGAACAGGATTGTGTGGAGAGAGAGAGAGTGGAACAGGATTGTGTGGAGAGAGAGAGTGGAACAGGATTGTGTGGAGAGAGAGAGAGTGGAACAGGATTCTGTGGAGAGAGAAAGTGGAAAAGGATTGTGAGGAGAGAGAGAGTGGAACAGGATTGTGTGGAGAGAGAGAGAGTGGAACAGGATTATGTGGAGAGAGAGAGTGTGGAACAGGATTGTGGGGAGACAGAGAGTGCAACAGGATTGTGTGGAGAGAGAGAGTGGAACAGGATTGTGTGAAGAGAGAGTGGAACATGTTTGTGCGGAGAATGAGAGTGGAACAGGATTGTGTGTAGAGAGAGAGTGTGGAACAGGATTGTGTGGAGAGAGAGAGAGTGGATCAGGATTCTGTGGAGAGAGAGAGTGGAACAGGATTGTATGGAGAGAGAGAGAGTGGAACAGGATTGTGTGGAGAGAGAGATTGGAAGAGGATTGTGCGGAGAGAGAGAGTGGAACAGGATTGTGTGGGGAGAGAGAGAGAGTGGAACAGGATTGTGTGGAGAGAGAGAGAGAGTAGAACAGGATTGTGTGGAGACAGAGAGAGTGGAACAGGACTGTGTGGAGACAGAGAGAGTGGAACAGGATTGTGTGGAGAGAGAGAGAGAGTGGAACAGGATTGTGTGGAGAGAGAGAGAGTGGACCAGGATTGTGTGGAGATAGAGAGTGGAACAGGATTGTGTGGAGATAGAGAGAGTGGAACCGGATTGTGTGGAGAGAGAGATAGTGGAACAGGATTGTGTGGAGAGAGAGAGAGTTGAACAGGATTTTGTGGAGAATGCGAGTGGACGGACTGTGTGGAGATAGAGAGTGCAACAGGATTGTGTGGAGAGAGAGAGAGTGGAACAGGATTGTTTGGAGAGAGAGAGTGTGGAACAGGACTGTGTGGAGAGAGAGTGTGTATCAGGGATTATGGATAGAGAGAGAGTGGAACAGGATTTTTTGGAGAGAGAGAGTGGAACAGGATTGTGTGGAGAGAGAGAGAGTGGAACGGGATTGTGTGGAGAGAGAGAGTGTGAAATAGGATTGTGTGGAGAGAGATTGTGAATCAGGGATTTATGGATAGAGAGAAAGTGGAACAGGATTGTGTGGAGAGAGAGAGTGGAACAGGATTGTGTGGAGAGAGAGAGTGGAACTTGATTTTGTGGAGTAGAGAGAGTGGAACAGGATTGTGTGTAGACAGAGAATGTGGAACAGGATTGTGTGGAGAGAGAGAGTGGAACAGGATTGTGTGGAGAGAGAGAGCGAGTGGAACATGATTGTGTGGAAATAGAGAGAGTGGAACAAGATTGTGTGGAGAGAGGGAGTGGAACAGGAATGTGTGGAAGTAGAGAGAGTGGAACAGGATTTGGTGGAGAGACAGAGAGTGGAACAGGATTGTGTGGAGAGAGACAGTTGAACAGGATTCTGTGGAGAGAGAGAGAGTGGAACAGGATTGTGTGGAGAGAGAGAGTGGAACAGGATTGTGTGGAGAGAGAGAGTGGAACAGGATTGTGTGGAGAGAGAGAGAGTGGAACAGGATTGTGTGGAGAGAGAGAATGTGGAACAGGATTGTGTGGAGAGAGAGAGTGGAACAGGATTGTGTGGAGAGAGAGAATGTGGAAAAGGAATGTGTGGAAGTAGAGAGAGTGGAACAGGATTGTGTGGAGAAAGACAGAGTGGAACAGGATTGTGTGGAGAGAGAGAGTGGAACAGGATTGTGTGGAGAGAGAGAGAGTGGAACAGGATTGTGTGGAGAGAGAGAGTGGAACAGGATTGTGTGGAGAGAGAGAGAGTGGAACATGATAGTGTGGAGTGAGACAGTGCAACAGGATTGTGTGGAGAGAGAGAGAGTGGAACAGGATTGTGTGGAGAGAGAGAGTGGAACAGGATTGTGTGGAGAGAGAGAGTGCAACAGGATTGTGTGGAGAGAGAGAGTGGAACAGGATTGTGTGGAGAGAGATAGTGGAAGAGGATTGTGTGGAGAGAGAAAGAGTGGAAAAGGATTTTGTGGAGAGAGAGAGTGGGACAGGATTGTTTGTGGAGAGAGAATGTGGAACAGGGTTGTGTGGAGAGAGAGAGTGGAACAGGATTGTGTGGAGAGAGAGAGTGGAACAGGATTGTGTGGAGAGAGAGAGAGTGGAACAGGATTGTGTGGGGAGAGAGAATGTGGAACAGGATTGTGTGGAGAGAGAGAGTGGAACAGAATTGTGTGGAGAGAGAGAATGTGGATCAGGAATGTGTGGAAGTAGAGAGAGTGGAACAGGATTGTGTGGAGAAAGAGAGACTGGAACAGGATTGTGTGGAGAGAGAGAGTGTAACAGGTTTGTGTGGAGAGAGAGAGAGTGGAACAGAATTGTGTGGAGAGAGAGAGTGGAACAGCATTGTGTGGAGAGAGAGAGAGTGGAACTGGATAGTGTGGAGTGAGCCAGTGCAACAGGATTGTGTGGAGAGAGAGAGAGTGGAACAGGATTGTGTGGAGAGAGAGAGTGGAACAGGATTGTGTGGAGAGAGAGAGTGCAACAGGATTGTGTGGAGAGAGAGAGTGGGACAGGATTGTGTGGAGAGAGAGAGAGTGGAACAGGAGTGTGTGGAGAGAGAGAGAGTGGAACTGGATTGTGTGGAGAGAGAGACTGGAACAGGAATGTGTGGAGAGAGAGAGTGGAACAGGATTGTATGGAGAGAGAGAGAGTGGAACAGGATTGTGTGGAGAGAGAGAGTGGAACAGGATTGTGTGGAGAGATAGAGTGGAACAGGATTGTGTGGAGAGAGAGAGAGAAAAGTACAGGATTGTGTTGGAGAGAGAGACAAAGTCGAACAGTATTGTGTGGTGAGAGAGAGAGTGGAACAGGATTGTGTGGAGAGAGAGATTGGAACAGGATTTTGTGGAGAGAGAGAGTGGAACAGGATTGTGTGGAGAGAGAGAGTGGAACAGGATTGTGTGGAGAGAGATAGAGAGTGGAACAGGATTGTGTGGAGAGAGAGAGACAGAGGAACGGGATTGTGTGGAGAGAGAGAGAGAGCGGAACAGGATTGTGTGGAGAGAGAGAGAGTGGATCAGGATTGTGTGGAGAGAGAGAGAGGAACAGGATTGTGTGGAGAGAGAGAGTGGAACAGGATTGTGTGGAGAGAGAGAGAGTGGAACAGGATTGTGTGGAGAGAGAGACAGTGGAACAGGATTGTATGGAGAGAGAGAGTGGAACAGGTTTGTGTGGAGAGAGATAGTGGAACAGGATTGTGTGGAGAGAGAGATAGTGGAACAGGATTGTGTGGAGAGTGAGAGTGGAACAGGATTGTGTGGAGAGAGAGAGAGTGGAACAGGATTGTGTTGAGAGAGAAAGTGGAAAAGGATTGTTTGGAGAGAGAGAGTGAAACAGGATTGTGTGGAGAGAGAGAGAGCGGAACAGGATTGTGTGGAGAGAGAGAGTGTGGAACAGGATTGTGTTGATACAGAGAGTGCAACAGGATTGTGTGGAGAGAGAGAGTGGAACAGGATTGTGTGAAGAGAGAGAGAGTGGAACATCTTTGTGCGGAGAATGAGACTGGAACAGGATTGTGTGTAAAGAGAGAGTCCGGAACAGCATTGTGTGGAGAGAGAGAGAGAGTAGAACAGGATTGTGTGGAGAGAGATAGTGGAACAGGATTGTATGTAGAGAGAGACAGTGGAACAGGATTGTATGGAGAGAGAGAGTGGAACAGGTTTGTGTGGAGAGAGATAGTGGAACAGGATTGTGTGGAGAGAGAGATAGTGGAACAGGATTGTGTGGAGAGTGAGAGTGGAACAGGATTGTGTGGAGAGAGAGAGAGTGGAACAGGATTGTGTTGAGAGAGAGAGTGGAACAGGATTGTGTGGAGATAGAGAGAGTGGAACAGGATTGTGTGGAGAGAGAGATAGTGGAACAGGATTCTGTGGAGAGAGAGAGTGGAACAGGATTTTGTGGAGAATGAGAGTGGACGGACTGTGTGGAGAGAGAGAGTGGAACAGGATTGTGTGGAGAGAGAGAGAGTGGAACAGGATTGTGTGGAGAGAGAGAGAGTGTGGAACAGGATAGTGTGGAGAGAGAGTGTGAATCAGGGTTTTATGGATAGAGAGAGCGTGGAACAGGATTGTTTGGAGAGAGAGAGTGGAACAGGATTGTGTGGAGAGAGAGAGAGTGGAAAGGGATTGTGTGGATAGAGAGAGTGTGGAACAGGATTGTGTGGAGAGTGAGTGCGAATCAGGGATTTATGGATAGAGAGAGAGTGGAACAGTATTGTGTGGAGAGAGAGATTGGAACAGGATTGTGTGGAGAGAGAAAGTGGAACAGGATTTTGTGGAGAGAGAGAGTGGAACAGGACTGTGTGTAGAGAGAGAATGTGGAACAGGATTGTGTGGAGAGAGAGAAAGGAACAGGATTGTGTGGAGAGAGAGAGAGAGTGGAACAGGATTGTGTGGTAATAGAGAGAGTGGAACAAGATTGTGTGGAGTGAGAGAGTGGAACAGGATTGTGTGGAGAGAGAGAGAGTGGATCAGGATTGTGTGGAGAGAGAGAGAGAGTGGAACAGGATTGTGTGGAGAGAGAGAATTTGGAACAGGATTATGTGGAGAGAGAGAGTGGAACAGGAATGTGTGGAGGGAGAGAATGTGGAACAGGAATGTGTGGAAGTAGAGAGAGTGGAACAGGATTTGGTGGAGAGAGAGAGAGAGTGGAACAGGAATGTGTGGAGAGAGAGAGAGTGGAACAGGATTCTGTGGAGAGAGAGAGACTGGAACAGGATTGTGTGGAGAGAGTGGAACAGGATTGTGTGGAGAGAGAGAATGTGGAACAGTAATGTGTGGAAGTAGAGAAGTGGAACAGGATTGTGTGGAGAAAGAGAGAGTGGAACAGGATTGTGTGGAGAGAGAGAGTGGAACAGGATTGTGTGGAGAGAGAGAGAGTGGAACAGGATTGTGTGGAGCGAGAGAGAGAGTGGAGCAGGATTGTGTGGAGAGAGAGAGAGAGAGTGGAACAGGATTGTGTGGAGAGAGAGAGAGAGTGGAACAGGATTGTCTGGAGAGAGAGAGAGTGGAACAGGATTGTGTGGAGATAGAGAGTGGAACAGGATTGTGTGGAGAGAGAGAGCGAGTGGAACATGATTGTGTGGAAATAGAGAGAGTGGAACAAGATTGTGTGGAGAGAGGGAGTGGAACAGGAATGTGTGGAAGTAGAGAGAGTGGAACAGGATTTGGTGGAGAGACAGAGAGTGGAACAGGATTGTGTGGAGAGAGACAGTTGAACAGGATTCTGTGGAGAGAGAGAGAGTGGAACAGGATTGTGTGGAGAGAGAGAGTGGAACAGGATTGTGTGGAGAGAGAGAGTGGAACAGGATTGTGTGGAGAGAGAGAGAGTGGAACAGGATTGTGTGGAGAGAGAGAATGTGGAACAGGATTGTGTGGAGAGAGAGAGTGGAACAGGATTGTGTGGAGAGAGAGAATGTGGAAAAGGAATGTGTGGAAGTAGAGAGAGTGGAACAGGATTGTGTGGAGAAAGACAGAGTGGAACAGGATTGTGTGGAGAGAGAGAGTGGAACAGGATTGTGTGGAGAGAGAGAGAGTGGAACAGGATTGTGTGGAGAGAGAGAGTGGAACAGGATTGTGTGGAGAGAGAGAGAGTGGAACATGATAGTGTGGAGTGAGACAGTGCAACAGGATTGTGTGGAGAGAGAGAGAGTGTGGAACAGGATAGTGTGGAGAGAGAGTGTGAATCAGGGTTTTATGGATAGAGAGAGAGTGGAACAGGATTGTTTGGAGAGAGAGAGTGGAACAGGATTGTGTGGAGAGAGAGAGAGTGGAAAGGGATTGTGTGGATAGAGAGAGTGTGGAACAGGATTGTGTGGAGAGTGAGTGCGAATCAGGGATTTATGGATAGAGAGAGAGTGGAACAGTATTGTGTGGAGAGAGAGATTGGAACAGGATTGTGTGGAGAGAGAAAGTGGAACAGGATTTTGTGGAGAGAGAGAGTGGAACAGGAATGTGTGTAGAGAGAGAATGTGGAACAGGATTGTGTGGAGAGAGAGAAAGGAACAGGATTGTGTGGAGAGAGAGAGAGAGTGGAACAGGATTGTGTGGAAATAGAGAGAGTGGAACAAGATTGTGTGGAGTGAGAGAGTGGAACAGGATTGTGTGGAGAGAGAGAGAGTGGATCAGGATTGTGTGGAGAGAGAGAGAGAGTGGAACAGGATTGTGTGGAGAGAGAGAATTTGGAACAGGATTATGTGGAGAGAGAGAGTGGAACAGGAATGTGTGGAGGGAGAGAATGTGGAACAGGAATGTGTGGAAGTAGAGAGAGTGGAACAGGATTTGGTGGAGAGAGAGAGAGAGTGGAACAGGAATGTGTGGAGAGAGAGAGAGTGGAACAGGATTCTGTGGAGAGAGAGAGACTGGAACAGGATTGTGTGGAGAGAGTGGAACAGGATTGTGTGGAGAGAGAGAATGTGGAACAGTAATGTGTGGAAGTAGAGAAGTGGAACAGGATTGTGTGGAGAAAGAGAGAGTGGAACAGGATTGTGTGGAGAGAGAGAGTGGAACAGGATTGTGTGGAGAGAGAGAGAGTGGAACAGGATTGTGTGGAGCGAGAGAGAGAGTGGAGCAGGATTGTGTGGAGAGAGAGAGAGAGAGTGGAACAGGATTGTGTGGAGAGAGAGAGAGAGTGGAACAGGATTGTCTGGAGAGAGAGAGAGTGGAACAGGATTGTGTGGAGAGAGAGAGTGGAACAGGATTGTGTGGAGAGAGAGAGTGGAACAGGTTTGTGTGGAGAGAGAGAGAGTGGAACTGGATTGTGAGGAGAGAGAGAGAGTGGAACTGTATTGAATGGAGAGAGAGAGAGTGGTACAGGTTTGTGTGGAGATAGAGAGTGGAACAGGATTGTGTGGAGAGAGAGAGAGTGGAACAGGATTGTGTGGAGAGAGAGAGTGGAACAGGATTGTGTGGAGAGAGAGAGAGTGGAACAGGATTGTGTGGAGAGAGAAAGTGGAAAAGGATTGTGAGGAGAGAGTGAGTGGAACAGGATTGTGTGGAGAGAGAGAGAGTGGAACAGGATTGTGTGGAGAGAGACAGTGTGGAACAGGATTGTGGGGAGACAGAGAGTGCAACAGGATTGTGTGGAGAGAGAGAGTGGAACAGGATTGTGTGAAGAGAGAGTGGAACATGTTTGTGCGGAGAATGAGAGTGGAACAGTATTGTGTGTAGAGAGAGAGTGTGGAACAGGATTGTGTGGAGAGAGAGAAAGTGGATCAGGATTGTGTGGAGAGAGAGAGTGGAACAGGATTGTATGGAGAGAGAGAGAGAGTGGAACAGGATTGTGTGGAGAGAGAGATTGGAAGAGGATTGTGTGGAGAGAGAGTGTGGAACAGGATTGTGTGGGGAGAGAGAGAGAGTGGAACAGGATTGTGTGGAGAGAGAGAGAGAGTAGAACAGGATTGTGTGGAGAGAGAGAGAGTGGAATAGGTCTGTGTGGAGACTGAGAGAGTGGAACAGGATTGTGTGGAGAGAGAGAGAGAGTGGAACAGGATTGTGTGGAGAGAGAGAGAGTGGAACTGGATTGTGTGGAGAGAGAGAGTGTGGAACAGGATTGTGTGGAGAGAGAGTGTGAATCAGGGTTTTATGGATAGAGAGAGAGTGGAACAGGATTGTTTGGAGAGAGAGAGTGGAACAGGATTGTGTGGAGAGAGAGAGAGTGGAACGGGATTGTGTGGAGAGAGAGAGTGTCGAACAGGATTGTGTGGAGAGTGAGTGTGAATCAGGGATTTATGGATAGAGAGAGAGTGGAACAGGATTGTGTGGAGAGAGAGAGTGGAACAGGATTGTGTGGAGAGAGAGAGTGGAACAGGATTTTGTGGAGAGAGAGAGTGGAACAGGACTGTGTGTAGAGAGAGAATGTGGAACAGGATTGTGTGGAGAGAGAGAAAGGAACAGGATTGTGTGGAGAGAGAGAGAGAGTGGAACAGGATTGTGTGGAAATAGAGAGAGTGGAACAAGATTGTGTGGAGAGAGAGAGTGGAACAGGATTGTGTGGAGAGAGAGAGTGGAACAGGAATGTGTGGAGGGAGAGAATGTGGAACAGAAATGTGTGGAAGTAGAGAGAGTGGAACAGGATTTGGTGGAGAGAGAGAGAGTGGAACAGGATTGTGTGGAGAGAGAGAGTGGAACAGGATTCTGTGGAGAGAGAGAATGGAACAGGATTGTGTGGAGAGAGTGGAACAGGATTGTGTGGAGAGAGAGTACAACAGGATTGTGTGGAGAGAGAGAGAGTGGAACAGGATTGTGTGGAGAGAGAGAATGTGGAACAGGAATGTGTGGAAGTAGAGAAGTGGAACAGGATTGTGTGGAGAAAGAGAGAGTGGAACAGGATTGTGTGGAAAGAGAGAGTGGAACAGGATTGTGTGGAGAGAGAGATAGTGGAACAGGATTATGTGGAGAGAGAGAGAGAGAGTGGAGCAGGATTGTGTGGAGAGAGAGAGAGAGTGGAACAGGATTGTGTGGAGAGAGAGAGAGTGGAACAGGATTGTGTGGAGAGAGAGAGAGTGGAACAGGATTGTGTGGAGAGAGAGTGTGGAACAGGATTGTGTGGAGAGAGAGAGTGGAACAGGTTTGTGTGGAGAGAGAGAGAGTGGAACTGGATTGTGTGGAGAGAGAGAGAGTGGAACAGGATTGTGTGGAGAGAGAGAGTGGAACAGGATTGTGTGGAGAGAGAGAGAGTGGAACAGGATTGTGTGGAGAGAGTAAGTGGAAAAGGATTGTGAGGAGAGAGAGAGTGGAACAGGATTGTGTGGAGAGAGAGAGAGTGGAACAGGATTGTGTGGAGAGAGACAGTGTGAACAGGATTGTGGGGAGACAGAGAGTGCAACAGGATTGTGTGGAGAGAGAGAGTGGAACAGGTTTGTGTGGAGAGACAGAGAGTGGAACAGAATTGTGTGGAGAGAGAGAGTGGAACAGCATTGTGTGGAGAGAGAGAGAGTGGAACTGGATAGTGTGGAGTGAGACAGTGCAACAGGATTGTGTGGAGAGAGAGAGAGTGGAACAGGATTGTGTGGAGAGAGGGAGTGGAACAGGATTGTGTGGAGAGAGAGAGTGCAACAGGATTGTGTGGAGAGAGAGAGTGGAACAGGATTGTGTGGAGAGAGAGAGAGTGGAACAGGAGTGTGTGGAGAGAGAGAGAGTGGAACAGGATTGTGTGGAGAGAGAGACTGGAACAGGAATGTGTGGAGAGAGAGAGTGGAACAGGATTGTATGGAGAGAGAGAGAGTTTAACAGGATTGTGTGGAGAGAGAGAGTGGAACAGGATTGTGTGGAGAGATAGAGTGGAACAGGATAGTGTGGAGAGAGAGAGAGAAAAGAACAGGATTGTGTTGGAGAGAGTGAGAAAGTCGAACAGTATTGTGTGGTGAGAGAGAGAGTGGAACAGGATTGTGTGGAGAGAGAGATTGGAACAGGATTTTGTGGAGAGAGAGAGTGGAACAGGATTGTGTGGAGAGAGAGAGTGGAACAGGATTGTGTGGAGAGAGATAGAGAGTGGAACAGGATTGTGTAGAGAGAGAGAGACAGAGGAACAGGATTGTGTGGAGAGTGAGAGAGAGCGGAACAGGATTGTGTGGAGAGAGAGAGAGTGGATCAGGATTGTGTGGAGAGAGTGAGTGGAACAGGATTGTGTGGAGAGAGAGAGTGGATCAGGATTGTGTGGAGAGAGAGAGAGTGGAACAGGATTGTGTGGAGAGAGTGACAGTGGAACAGAATTGTATGGAGAGAGAGAGTGGAACATGTTTGTGTGGAGAGAGATAGTGGAACAGGATTGTGTGGAGAGAGAGATAGTGGAACAGGATTGTGTGGAGAGTGAGAGTGGAACAGGATTGTGTGGAGAGAGAGAGAGTGGAACAGGATTGTGTTGAGAGAGAAAGTGGAAAAGGATTGTGTGGAGAGAGAGAGTGAAACAGGATTGTGTGGAGAGAGAGAGAGCGGAACAGGATTGTGTGGAGAGAGAAAGTGTGGAACAGGATTGTGTTGAGACAGAGAGTGCAACAGGATTGTGTGGAGAGAGAGAGTCGAACAGGATTGTGTGAAGAGAGAGAGAGTGGAACATCTTTGTGCGGAGAATGAGAGTGGAACAGGATTGTGTGTAGAGAGAGAGTCCGGAACAGGATTGTGTGGAGAGAGAGAGAGAGTAGAACAGGATTGTGTGGAGAGAGAGAGAGTGGAACAGGATTGTGTGGAGAGAGAGAGTGGAACAGGATTGTGTGGAGATAGAGAGAGTGGAACAGGATTGTGTGGAGAGAGCGATAGTGGAACAGGATTGTGTGGAGAGAGAGAGTGGAACAGGATTTTGTGGAGAATGAGAGTGGACGGACTGTGTGGAGAGAGAGAGTGGAACAGGATTGTGTGGAGAGAGAGAGAGTGGAACAGGATTGTGTGGAGAGAGAGAGAGTGTGGAACAGGATTGTGTGGAGTGAGAGTGTGAATCAGGGTTTTATGGATAGAGAGAGAGTGGAACAGGATTGTTTGGAGAGAGAGAGTGGAACAGGATTGTGTGGAGAGAGAGAGAGTGGAAAGGGATTGTGTGGATAGAGAGAGTGTGGAACAGGATTGTGTGGAGAGTGAGTGCGAATCAGGGATTTATGGATAGAGAGAGAGTGGAACAGGATTGTGTGGAGAGAGAGATTGGAACAGGATTGTGTGGAGAGAGAAAGTGGAACAGGATTTTGTGGAGAGAGAGAGTGGAACAGGAATGTGTGTAGAGAGAGAATGTGGAACAGGATTGTGTGGAGAGAGAGAAAGGAACAGGATTGAGTGGAGAGAGAGAGAGAGTGGAACAGGATTGTGTGGAAATAGAGAGAGTGGAACAAGATTGTGTGGAGTGAGAGAGTGGAACAGGATTGTGTGGAGAGAGAGAGAGTGGACCCGGATTTTGTGGAGAGAGAGAGAGAGTGGAACAGGATTGTGTGGAGAGAGAGAGAGAGTGGAACAGGATTGTGTGGAGAGAGAGATTGGAAGAGGATTGTGTGGAGAGAGAGTGTGGAACAGGATTGTGTGGGGAGAGAGAGAGAGTGGAACAGGATTGTGTGGAGAGAGAGAGAGAGTAGAACAGGATTGTGTGGAGAGAGAGAGAGTGGAATAGGTCTGTGTGGAGACTGAGAGAGTGGAACAGGATTGTGTGGAGAGAGAGAGAGAGTGGAACAGGATTGTGTGGAGAGAGAGAGAGTGGAACTGGATTGTGTGGAGAGAGAGAGTGTGGAACAGGATTGTGTGGAGAGAGAGTGTGAATCAGGGTTTTATGGATAGAGAGAGAGTGGAACAGGATTGTTTGGAGAGAGAGAGTGGAACAGGATTGTGTGGAGAGAGAGAGAGTGGAACGGGATTGTGTGGAGAGAGAGAGTGTCGAACAGGATTGTGTGGAGAGTGAGTGTGAATCAGGGATTTATGGATAGAGAGAGAGTGGAACAGGATTGTGTGGAGAGAGAGAGTGGAACAGGATTGTGTGGAGAGAGAGAGTGGAACAGGATTTTGTGGAGAGAGAGAGTGGAACAGGACTGTGTGTAGAGAGAGAATGTGGAACAGGATTGTGTGGAGAGAGAGAAAGGAACAGGATTGTGTGGAGAGAGAGAGAGAGTGGAACAGGATTGTGTGGAAATAGAGAGAGTGGAACAAGATTGTGTGGAGAGAGAGAGTGGAACAGGATTGTGTGGAGAGAGAGAGTGGAACAGGAATGTGTGGAGGGAGAGAATGTGGAACAGAAATGTGTGGAAGTAGAGAGAGTGGAACAGGATTTGGTGGAGAGAGAGAGAGTGGAACAGGATTGTGTGGAGAGAGAGAGTGGAACAGGATTCTGTGGAGAGAGAGAATGGAACAGGATTGTGTGGAGAGAGTGGAACAGGATTGTGTGGAGAGAGAGTGCAACAGGATTGTGTGGAGAGAGAGAGAGTGGAACAGGATTGTGTGGAGAGAGAGAATGTGGAACAGGAATGTGTGGAAGTAGAGAAGTGGAACAGGATTGTGTGGAGAAAGAGAGAGTGGAACAGGATTGTGTGGAAAGAGAGAGTGGAACAGGATTGTGTGGAGAGAGAGATAGTGGAACAGGATTATGTGGAGAGAGAGAGAGAGAGTGGAGCAGGATTGTGTGGAGAGAGAGAGAGAGTGGAACAGGATTGTGTGGAGAGAGAGAGAGAGTGGAACAGGATTGTGTGGAGAGAGAGAGAGTGGAACAGGATTGTGTGGAGAGAGAGTGTGGAACAGGATTGTGTGGAGAGAGAGAGTGGAACAGGTTTGTGTGGAGAGAGAGAGAGTGGAACTGGATTGTGTGGAGAGAGAGAGAGTGGAACAGGATTGTGTGGAGAGAGAGAGTGGAACAGGATTGTGTGGAGAGAGAGAGAGTGGAACAGGATTGTGTGGAGAGAGTAAGTGGAAAAGGATTGTGAGGAGAGAGAGGGTGGAACAGGATTGTGTGGAGAGAGAGAGAGTGGAACAGGATTGTGTGGAGAGAGACAGTGTGAACAGGATTGTGGGGAGACAGAGAGTGCAACAGGATTGTGTGGAGAGAGAGAGTGGAACAGGTTTGTGTGGAGAGAGAGAGAGTGGAACAGAATTGTGTGGAGAGAGAGAGTGGAACAGCATTGTGTGGAGAGAGAGAGAGTGGAACTGGATAGTGTGGAGTGAGACAGTGCAACAGGATTGTGTGGAGAGAGAGAGAGTGGAACAGGATTGTGTGGAGAGAGAGAGTGGAACAGGATTGTGTGGAGAGAGAGAGTGCAACAGGATTGTGTGGAGAGAGAGAGTGGAACAGGATTGTGTGGAGAGAGAGAGAGTGGAACAGGAGTGTGTGGAGAGAGAGAGAGTGGAACAGGATTGTGTGGAGAGAGAGACTGGAACAGGAATGTGTGGAGAGAGAGAGTGGAACAGGATTGTATGGAGAGAGAGAGAGTTTAACAGGATTGTGTGGAGAGAGAGAGTGGAACAGGATTGTGTGGAGAGATAGAGTGGAACAGGATAGTGTGGAGAGAGAGAGAGAAAAGAACAGGATTGTGTTGGAGAGAGAGAGAAAGTCGAACAGTATTGTGTGGTGAGAGAGAGAGTGGAACAGGATTGTGTGGAGAGAGAGATTGGAACAGGATTTTGTGGAGAGAGAGAGTGGAACAGGATTGTGTGGAGAGAGAGAGTGGAACAGGATTGTGTGGAGAGAGATAGAGAGTGGAACAGGATTGTGTAGAGAGAGAGAGACAGAGGAACAGGATTGTGTGGAGAGTGAGAGAGAGCGGAACAGGATTGTGTGGAGAGAGAGAGAGTGGATCAGGATTGTGTGGAGAGAGTGAGTGGAACAGGATTGTGTGGAGAGAGAGAGTGGATCAGGATTGTGTGGAGAGAGAGAGAGTGGAACAGGATTGTGTGGAGAGAGTGACAGTGGAACAGAATTGTATGGAGAGAGAGAGTGGAACATGTTTGTGTGGAGAGAGATAGTGGAACAGGATTGTGTGGAGAGAGAGATAGTGGAACAGGATTGTGTGGAGAGTGAGAGTGGAACAGGATTGTGTGGAGAGAGAGAGAGTGGAACAGGATTGTGTTGAGAGAGAAAGTGGAAAAGGATTGTGTGGAGAGAGAGAGTGAAACAGGATTGTGTGGAGAGAGAGAGAGCGGAACAGGATTGTGTGGAGAGAGAAAGTGTGGAACAGGATTGTGTTGAGACAGAGAGTGCAACAGGATTGTGTGGAGAGAGAGAGTGGAACAGGATTGTGTGAAGAGAGAGAGAGTGGAACATCTTTGTGCGGAGAATGAGAGTGGAACAGGATTGTGTGTAGAGAGAGAGTCCGGAACAGGATTGTGTGGAGAGAGAGAGAGAGTAGAACAGGATTGTGTGGAGAGAGAGAGAGTGGAACAGGATTGTGTGGAGAGAGAGAGTGGAACAGGATTGTGTGGAGATAGAGAGAGTGGAACAGGATTGTGTGGAGAGAGCGATAGTGGAACAGGATTGTGTGGAGAGAGAGAGTGGAACAGGATTTTGTGGAGAATGAGAGTGGACGGACTGTGTGGAGAGAGAGAGTGGAACAGGATTGTGTGGAGAGAGAGAGAGTGGAACAGGATTGTGTGGAGAGAGAGAGAGTGTGGAACAGGATTGTGTGGAGTGAGAGTGTGAATCAGGGTTTTATGGATAGAGAGAGAGTGGAACAGGATTGTTTGGAGAGTGAGAGTGGAACAGGATTGTGTGGAGAGAGAGAGAGTGGAAAGGGATTGTGTGGATAGAGAGAGTGTGGAACAGGATTGTGTGGAGAGTGAGTGCGAATCAGGGATTTATGGATAGAGAGAGAGTGGAACAGGATTGTGTGGAGAGAGAGATTGGAACAGGATTGTGTGGAGAGAGAAAGTGGAACAGGATTTTGTGGAGAGAGAGAGTGGAATAGGAATGTGTGTAGAGAGAGAATGTGGAACAGGATTGTGTGGAGAGAGAGAAAGGAACAGGATTGAGTGGAGAGAGAGAGAGAGTGGAACAGGATTGTGTGGAAATAGAGAGAGTGGAACAAGATTGTGTGGAGTGAGAGAGTGGAACAGGATTGTGTGGAGAGAGAGAGAGTGGACCAGGATTTTGTGGAGAGAGAGAGAGAGTGGAACAGGATTGTGTGGAGAGAGAGAATGTGGAACAGGATTATGTGGAGAGAGAGTGTGGAACAGGAATGTGTGGAGGGAGAGAATGTGGAACAGGAATGTGTGGAAGTAGAGAGAGTCGAACAGGATTTGGTGGAGAGAGAGAGAGTGGAACAGGATTGTGTGGAGAGAGAGAGTGGAACAGGATTGTGTGGAGAGAGTGGAACAGGATTGTGTGGAGAGAGAGAATGTGGAACAGGAATCTGTGGAAGTAGAGAAGTGGAACAGGATTGTGTGGAGAAAGAGAAAGTGGAACAGGATTGTGTGGAGAGAGAGAGTGGAACAGGATTGTGTGGAGAGAGAGAGAGTGGAACAGGATTGTGTGGAGAGAGAGGTAGAGTGGAGCAGGATTGTGTGGAGAGAGAGAGAGAGTGGAACAGGATTGGGTGGAGAGAGAGAGAGAGTGGAACAGGATTGTGTGGAGAGAGAGAGAGTGGAACAGGATTGTGTGGAGAGAGAGAGTGGAACAGGATTGTGTGGAGCTAGAGAGTGGAACAGGTTTGTGTGGAGAGAGAGAGAGTGGAACTGGATTGTGTGGAGAGAGAGAGAGTGGAACTGTATTGAATGGAGAGAGAGAGAGTGGTACAGGTTTGTGTGGAGATAGAGAGTGGAACAGGATTGTGTGGAGAGAGAGAGAGTGGAACAGGATTGTGTGGAGAGAGAGAGAGTGGAACAGGATTGTGTGGAGAGAGAAAGTGGAAAAGGATTGTGAGGAGAGAGTGAGTGGAACAGGGTTGTGTGGAGAGAGAGAGAGTGGAACAGGATTGTGTGGAGAGAGACAGTGTGGAACAGGATTGTGGGGAGAAAGAGAGTGCAACAGGATTGTCTGGAGAGAGAGAGTGGAACAGGATTGTGTGAAGAGAGAGTGGAACATGTTTGTGCGGAGAATGAGAGTGGAACAGGATTGTGTGTAGAGAGAGAGTGTGGAACAGGATTGTGTGGAGAGAGAGAGAGTGGATCAGGATTGTGTGGAGAGAGAGAGTGGAACAGGATTGTATGGAGAGAGAGAGAGTGGAACAGGATTGTGTGGAGAGAGAGATTGGAAGAGGATTGTGTGGAGAGAGAGTGTGGAACAGGATTGTGTGGGGAGAGAGAGAGAGTGGAACAGGATTGTGTGGAGAGAGAGAGAGAGTAGAACAGGATTGTGTGGAGAGAGAGAGAGTGGAACAGGACTGTGTGGAGACTGAGAGAGTGGAACAGGATTGTGTGGAGAGAGAGAGAGAGAGTGGAACAGGATTGTGTGGAGAGAGAGAGAGTGGAACTGGATTGTGTGGAGAGAGAGAGTGTGGAACAGGATTGTGTGGAGAGAGAGTGTGAATCAGGGTTTTATGGATAGAGAGAGAGTGGAACAGGATTGTTTGGAGAGAGAGAGTGGAACAGGATTGTGTGGAGAGAGAGAGAGTGGATCGGGATTGTGTGGAGAGAGAGAGTGGAACAGGATTTTGTGGAGAGAGAGAGAGAGTGTAACAGGATTGTGTGGAAATAGAGAGAGTGGAACAAGATTGTGTGGAGAGAGAGAGTGGAACAGGATTGTGTGGAGAGAGAGAGTGGAACAGGATTGTGTGGAGAGAGAGAGAGAGTGGAACAGGATTGTGTGGAGAGAGAGAATGTGGAACAGGATTATGTGGAGAGAGAGAGTGGAACAGGAATGTGTGGAGGGAGAGAATGTGGAACAGAAATGTGTGGAAGTAGAGAGAGTGGAATAGGATTTGGTGGAGAGAGAGAGAGTGGAACAGGATTGTGTGGAGAGAGAGAGTGGAACAGGATTCTTTGGAGAGAGAGAGTGGAACACGATTGTGTGGAGAGAGTGGAACAGGATTGTGTGGAGAGAGAGTGCAACAGGATTGTGTGGAGAGAGAGAGAGTGGAACAGGGTTTTGTGGAAAGAGAGAGTGGGGCAGGATTGTGTGTACAGAGAGAATGTGGAACAGGATTGTGTGGAGAGAGAGAGTGGAACAGGATTGTTTGGAGAGAGAGAGTGGAACAGGATTGTGTGGAGAGAGAGAGAGTGGAAAGGGATTGTGTGGAGAGAGAGAGTGTGGAACAGGATTGTGTGGAGAGTGAGTGCGAATCAGGGATTTATGGATAGAGAGAGAGTGGAACAGGATTGTGTGGAGAGAGAGATTGGAACAGGTTTGTGTGGAGAGAGAGAGTGGAACAGGATTTTGTGGAGAGAGAGAGTGGAACAGGACTGTGTGTAGAGAGAGAATGTGGAACAGGATTGTGTGGAGAGAGAGAAAGGAACAGGATTGTGTGGAGAGAGACAGAGAGTGGAACAGGATTGTGTGGAAATAGAGAGAGTGGAACAAGATTGTGTGGAGAGAGAGAGTGGAACAGGATTGTGTGGAGTGAGAGAGAGTGGAACAGGATTGTGTGGAGAGAGAGAGAGAGTGGAACAGGATTGTGTGGAGAGAGAGAATGTGGAACAGGATTATGTGGTGAGAGAGAGTGGAATAGGAATATGTGGAGGGAGAGAATGTGGAACAGGAATGTGTGGAAGTAGAGAGAGTGGAACTGGATTTGGTGGAGAGAGAGAGAGTGGAACAGGATTGTGTGGAGAGAGAGAGTGGAACAGGATTCTGTGGAGAGAGAGAGAGTGTAACAGGATTGTGTGGAGAGAGTGGAACAGGATTGTGTGGAGAGAGAGAGAGTGGAACAGGAATTTGTGGAGAGAGAGAGTGGGACAGGATTGTGTGCAGAGAGAGAATGTGGAACAGGATTGTGTGGAGAGAGAGAGTGGAACAGGATTGTGTGGAGAGAGAGAGTGGAGCAGGATTGTGTGGAGATAGAGAGAGTGGAACAGGGTTGTGTGGAGAGAGAGAATGTGGAACAGGATTGTGTGGAGAGAGAGAGTGGAACAGGATTGTGTGGAGAGAGAGAATGTGGAACAGGAATGTGTGGAAGTAGAGAAGTGGAACAGGATTGTGTGGAGAAAGAGAGAGTGGAACAGGATTGTGTGGAAAGAGAGAGTGGAACAGGATTGTGTGGAGAGAGAGATAGTGGAACCGGATTGTGTGGAGAGAGAGAGAGAGAGTGGAGCAGGATTGTGTGGAGAGAGAGAGAGAGTGGAACAGGATTGTGTGTAGAGAGAGAGAGAGTGGAACAGGATTGTGTGGAGAGAGAGAGAGTGGAACAGGATTGTGTGGAGAGAGAGAGTGGAACAGGATTGTGTGGAGAGAGAGAGTGGAACAGGTTTGTGTGGAGAGAGAGAGAGTGGAACTGGATTGTGTGGAGAGAGAGAGAGTGGAACTGTATTGTATGGAGAGAGAGAGAGTGGAACAGGTTTGTGTGGAGAGAGAGAGTGGAACAGGATTGTGTGGAGAGAGAGAGAGTGGAACAGGATTGTGTGGAGAGAGAGAATGGAACAGGATTGTGTGGAGAGAGAGAGAGTGGAACAGGATTGTGTGGAGAGAGAGAGAGTGGAACAGGATTGTGTGGAGAGAGACAGTGTGGAACAGGATTGTGGGGAGACAGAGAGTGCAACAGGATTGTGTGGAGAGAGAGAGTGGAACAGGATTGTGTGAAGAGAGAGTGGAACATGTTTGTGCGGAGAATGAGAGTGGAACAGGATTGTGTGTAGAGAGAGAGTGTGGAACAGGATTGTGTGGAGAGAGAGAGAGTGGATCAGGATTGTGTGGAGAGAGAGAGAGTGGAACAGGATTGTATGGAGAGAGAGAGAGAGTGGAACAGGATTGTGTGGAGAGAGAGATTGGAAGAGGATTGTGTGGAGAGAGAGAGTGGAACAGGATTGTGTGGGGAGAGAGAGAGAGTGGAACAGGATTGTGTGGCGAGAGAGAGAGAGTAGAACAGGATTGTGTGGAGAGAGAGAGAGTGGAACAGGACTGTATGGAGACTGAGAGAGTGGAACAGGATTGTGTGGAGAGACAGAGAGAGTGGAACAGGATTGTGTGGAGAGAGAGAGAGTGGAACTGGATTGTGTGGAGAGAGAGAGTGTGGAACAGGATTGTGTGGAGAGAGCGTGTGAATCAGGGTTTTATGGATAGAGAGAGAGTGGAACAGGATTGTTTGGAGAGAGAGAGAGTGGACCGGGATTGTGTGGAGAGAGAGAGTGGAACAGGATTTTGTGGAGAGAGAGAGTGGAACAGGACTGTGTGTAGAGAGAGAATGTGGAACAGGATTGTGTGGAGAGAGAGAAAGGAACAGGATTGTGTGGAGAGAGAGAGAGAGTGGAACAGGATTGTGTGGAAATAGAGAGAGTGGAACAAGATTGTGTGGAGAGAGAGAGTGGAACAGGATTGTGTGGAGGGAGAGAGTGGAACAGGATTGTGTGGAGAGAGAGAGTGGAACAGGATTGTGTGGAGAGAGAGAGTGGAACAGGATTTTGTGGAGAGAGAGAGAGAGTGTAACAGGATTGTGTGGAAATAGAGAGAGTGGAACAAGATTGTGTGGAGAGAGAGAGTGGAACAGGATTGTGTGGAGAGAGAGAGTGGAACAGGATTGTGTGGAGAGAGAGAATGTGGAACAGGATTATGTGGAGAGAGAGAGTGAAACAGGAATGTGTGGAGGGAGAGAATGTGGAACAGAAATGTGTGGAAGTAGAGAGAGTGCAACAGGATTTGGTGGAGAGAGAGAGAGTGGAACAGGATTGTGTGGAGAGAGAGAGTGGAACAGGATTCTGTGGAGTGAGAGAGAGTGGAACAGGATTGTGTGGAGAGAGTGGAACAGGATTGTGTGGAGAGAGAGAGTGCAACAGGATTGTGTGGAGAGAGAGAGAGTGGAACAGGGTATTGTGGAGAGAGAGAGTGGGACAGGATTGTGTGTAGAGAGAGAATGTGGAACAGGATTGTGTGGAGAGAGAGAGTGGAACAGGATTGTGTGGAGAGAGAGAGTGGATCAGGATTGTGTGGAGAGAGAGAGAGTGGAACAGGGTTGTGTGGAGAGAGAGAATGTGGAACAGGATTGTGTGGAGAGAGAGAGTGGAACAGGATTGTGTGGAGAGAGAGAATGTGGAACAGGAATGTGTGGAAGTAGAGAGAGTGGAACAGGATTGTGTGGAGAAAGAGAGAGTGGAACAGGATTGTGTGGAGAGAGAGAGTGGAACAGCATTGTGTGGAGAGAGAGAGAGTGGAACAGGATTGTGTGGAGAGAGAGAGAGAGTGGAGCAGGATTGTGTGGAGAGAGAGAGAGAGTGGAACAGGATTGTGTGGAGAGAGAGAGAGAGTGGAACAGAATTGTGTGGAGAGAGAGAGAGTGGAACAGGATTGTGTGGAGAGAGAGAGTGGAACTGGATTGTTTGGAGAGAGAGAGTGGAACAGCATTGTGTGGAGAGAGAGAGAGTGGAACAGGTTTGTGTGGAGAGAGAGATTGGAACAGGATTGTGTGGAGAGAGAGAGAGTGGAACAGGATTGTGTGGAGAGAGAGAGTGGAACAGGATTGTGTGGAGAGAGAGAGAGTGGAACAGGATTGTGTGGAGAGAGAAAGTGGAAAAGGATTGTGAGGAGAGAGAGAGTGGAACAGGATTGTGTGGAGAGAGAGAGAGTGGAACAGGATTGTGTGGAGAGAGAGAGTGTGGAACAGGATTGTGGGGAGACAGAGAGTGCAACAGGATTGTGTGGAGAGAGAGAGTGGAACAGGATTGTGTGAAGAGAGAGTGGAACATGTTTGTGCGGAGAATGAGTGTGGAACAGGATTGTGTGTAGAGAGAGAGTGTGGAACAGGATTGTGTGGAGAGAGAGAGAGAGTGGATCAGGACTGTGTGGAGAGAGAGAGTGGAACAGGATTGTATGGAGAGAGAGAGTGGAACAGGATTCTGTGGAGTGAGAGAGAGTGGAACAGGATTGTGTGGAGAGAGTGGAACAGGATTGTGTGGAGAGAGAGAGTGCAACAGGATTGTGTGGAGAGAGAGAGAGTGGAACAGGGTTTTGTGGAGAGAGAGAGTGGGACAGAATTGTGTGGAGAGAGAGAGTGGAACAGGATTGTGTGGAGAGAGAGAGAGTGGAACAGGGTTGTGTGGAGAGAGAGAATGTGGAACAGGATTGTGTGGAGAGAGAGAGTGGAACAGGATTGTGTGGAGAGAGAGAATGTGGAACAGGAATGTGTGGAAGTAGAGAGAGTGGAACAGGATTGTGTGGAGAAAGAGAGAGTGGAACAGGATGGTGTGGAGAGAGAGAGTGGAACAGGATTGTGTGGAGAGAGAGAGAGTGGAACAGGATTGTGTGGAGAGAGAGAGAGAGTGGAGCAGGATTGTGTGGAGAGAGAGAGAGTGGATCAGGATTGTGTGGAGAGAGAGAGAGTGGAACAGGATTGTGTGGAGAGAGACAGTGGAACAGGATTGTTTGGAGAGAGAGAGTGGAACAGCATTGTGTGGAGAGAGAGAGAGTGGAACTGGATTGTGTGGAGATAGTGAGAGTGGAACAGGATTGTATGGAGAGAGACAGAGTGGAACAGGTTTGTGTGGATAGAGAGAGTGGAACAGGATTGTGTGGAGAGAGAGAGAGTGGAACAGGATTGTGTGGAGAGAGAGAGTGGAACAGGATTGTGTGGAGAGAGAGAGAGTGGAACAGGATTGTGTGGAGAGAGAAAGTGGAAAAGGATTGTGAGGAGAGAGAGAGTGGAACAGGTTTGTGTGGAGAGAGAGAGAGTGGAACAGGATTGTGTGGAGAGAGAGAGTGTGGATCAGGATTGTGTGAAGAGAGAGTGGAACATGTTTGTGCGGAGAATGAGTGTGGAACAGGATTGTGTGGAGAGAGAGAGAGAGAGTGGAACAGGATTGTGTGGAGAGAGAGAATGTGGAACAGGATTATGTAGAGAGAGAGAGTGGAACAGGAATGTGTGGAGGGAGAGTATGTGGAACAGAAATGTGTGGAAGTAGAGAGAGTGGAACAGGATTGTGTGGAGAGAGAGAGAGTGGAACAGGATTGTGTGGAGAGAGAGAGTGGAACAGGATTCTGTGGAGTGAGAGAGAGTGGAACAGGATTGTGTGGAGAGAGAGAGAGAGGATCAGGATTGTGTGGAGAGAGAGAGTGGAACAGGATTGTATGGAGAGAGAGAGAGTGGAACAGGATTGTGTGTAGAGAGAGATTGGAAGAGGATTGTGTGGAGAGAGATAGTGGAACAGGATTGTGTGGGGAGAGAGAGAGAGTGGAACAGGATTGTGTGGAGAGAGAGAGAGAGTAGAACAGGATTGTGTGGAGAGAAAGAGAGTGGAACAGGATTGTGTGGAGACAGTGAGAGTGGAACAGGATTGTGTGGAGATAGAGAGAGTGGAACAGCATTGTGTGGAGAGAGAGATAGTGGAACAGGATTGTGTGGAGAGAGAGAGAGTGGAACAGGATTGTGTGGAGAGAGAGAGTGTGGAACAGGACTGCGTGGAGAGAGAGTGTGTATCAGGGTTTATGGATAGAGAGAGAGTGGAACAGGATTTTTTGGAGAGAGAGAGTGGAACAGGATTGTGTGGAGAGAGAGAGAGTGGAACGGGATTGTGTGGAGAGAGAGAGTGTGGAACAGGATTGTGTGGAGAGAGAGTGTGAATCAGGGATGTATGGATAGAGAGAATGTGGAACAGGATTGTGTGGAGAGAGAGAGTGGAACAGGATTGTGTGGAGAGAGAGAGAGAGTGGAACAGGATTGTGTGGAAATAGAGAGAGTGGAACAAGATTGTGTGGAGAGAGAGAGAGGAACAGGATTGTGTGGAGAGAGAGAGAGTGGAACAGGATTGTGTGGAGAGAGAGAGAGTGGAACAGGATTGTGTGGAGAGAGATTGTGGAACAGGATTGTGTGGAAGTAGAGAGAGTGGAACAGGATTTGGTGGAGAGACAGAGAGTGGAACAGGATTGTGTGGAGAGAGAGAGTTGAACAGGATTCTGTGGAGAGAGAGAGAGTGGAACAGGATTGTGTGGAGAGAGTGGAACAGGATTGCGTGGAGAGAGAGAGTGGAACAGGATTGTGTGGAGAGAGAGAGTGGAAAAGGATTTTGTGGAGAGAGAGAGTGGGACAGGATTGTGTGTAGAGAGAGAATGTGGAACAGGATTGTGTGGAGAGAGAGAGTGGAACAGGATTGTGTGGAGAGAGAGAGAGTGGAACAGGATTGTATGGAGAGAGAGAGAGTGGAACAGGATTGTGTGGAGAGATAGAATGTGGAACAGGATTGTGTGGAGAGAGAGAGTGGAACAGGATTGTGTGGAGAGAGAGAATGTGGAACAGGAATGTGTGGAAGTAGAGAGAGTGGAACAGGATTGTGTGGAGAAAGAGAGAGTGGAACAGGATTGTGTGGAGAGAGAGAGTGGAACAGGATTGTGTGGAGAGAGAGAGTGTGGAACAGCATTGTGTGGAGAGAGAGAGTGGAACAGGATTGTGTGGAGAGAGAGAGAGTGGAACAGGATAGTGTGGAGTGAGACAGTGCAACAGGATTGTGTGGAGAGAGAGAGAGTGGAACAGGATTGTGTGGAGAGAGAGAGTGGAACAGGATTGTGTGGAGAGAGAGAGTGCAACAGGATTGTGTGGAGAGAGAGAGTGGAACAGGATTGTGTGGAGAGAGAGAGTGGAACAGGATTGTGTGGAGAGATAGAGAGTGGAAAAGGATTTTGTGGAGAGAGAGAGTGGGACAGGATTGTGTGTAGAGAAAGAATGTGGAACAGGATTGTGTGGAGAGAGAGAGTGGAACAGGATTGTGTGGAGAGAGAGAGTGGAACAGGATTGTGTGGAGAGAGAGAGAGTGGAACAGGATTGTGTGGAGAGAGAGAATGTGGAACAGGATTGTGTGGAGAGAGAGAGTGGAACAGGATTGTGTGGAGAGAGAGAATGTTGAACAGGAATGTGTGGAAGTAGAGAGAGTGGAACAGGATTGTGTGGAGAAAGAGAGAGTGGAACAGGATTGTGTGGAGAGAGAGAGTGGAACAGGATTGTGTGGAGAGAGAGAGAGCGGAACAGGATTGTGTGGAGAGAGAGAGTGGAACAGGATTGTGTGGAGAGAGAGAGAGTGGAACAGGATAGTGTGGAGTGAGACAGTGCCACAGGATTGTGTGGAGAGAGAGAGAGTGGAACAGGATTGTGTGGAGAGAGAGAGTGGAACAGGATTGTGTGGAGAGCGAGAGTGCAACAGGATTGTGTGGAGAGTGAGAGTGGGACAGGATTGTGTGGAGAGAGAGAGAGTGGAACAGGAGTGTGTGCAGAGAGAGAGAGAGAGTGGAACAGGATTGTGTGGAGAGAGAGAGTGGAACAGGATTGTGTGGAGAGAGAGAGTGGAACAGGATTGTATGGAGAGAGAGAGAGTGGAACAGGATTATGTGGAGAGAGAGAGTGGAACAGGATTGTGTGGAGAGATAGAGTGGAACAGGATTGTGTGGAGAGAGAGAGAGAGAAAAGAAGAGGATTGTGTTGGAGAGAGAGAGAGTGGAAAAGGATTGTGTGGAGAGAGAGACAGTGGAACATAATTGTGTGGAGAGAGAGAGTGGAACAGGATTTTGTGGAGAGAGAGAGTGGAACAGGATTCTGTGGAGAGAGAGAGTGGAACAGGATTGTGTGGAGAGAGAGAGCGAGTGGAACAGGATTGTGTGGAGAGAGAGAGACAGTGGAACAGGATTGTGTGGAGAGAGAGAGAGAGTGGAACAGGATTGTGTGGAGAGAGAGAGAGAGTGGAACAGGATTGTGTGGAGAGAGAGAGAGTGGATCAGGATTGTGTGGAGAGAGAGAGTGGAACAGGATTGGGTGGAGGGAGAGAGTGGTACAGGATAGTGTGGAGAGAGAGAGAGTGGAACAGGATTGTGTGGAGAGAGAGAGAGTGGAACAGGATTCTATGGAGAGAGAGAGAGGAACAGGTTTGTGTGGAGAGAGAGAGTGGAACAGGATTGTGTGGAGAGAGAGAGTGGAACAGGATTGCGTGGAGAGTGAGAGAGGAACAGGATTGTGTGGAGAGAGAGAGAGTGGAACAGGATTGTGTTGAGAGAGAAAGTGGAAAAGGATTGTGTGGAGAGAGAGAGTGGAACAGGATTGTGTGGAGAGAGAGAGAGCGGAACAGGATTGTGTGGAGAGAGGGAGTGTGGAACAGGATTGTGTGGAGACAGAGAGTGCAACAGGATTGTGTGGAGAGAGAGAGTGGAACAGGATTGTGTGAAGAGAGAGAGAGTGGAACATCTTTGTGCGGAGAATGAGAGTGGAACAGGATTGTGTGTAGAGAGAGAGTGTGGAACAGGATTGTGTGGAGAGAGAGAGAGAGAGTAGAACAGGATTGTGTGGAGAGAGAGAGAGTGGAACAGGACTGCGTGGAGAGAGAGAGAGCGGAGCAGGATTGTGTGGAGAGAGAGAGTGGAACAGGATTGTGTGGAGAGAGAGATAGTGGAACAGGATTGTGTGGAGAGAGAGAGTGGAACAGGATTGTGTGGAGAGAGAGAGTGGAACAGGATTGTGTGGAGAGAGAGAGTGGAACAGGATTGTGTGGAGAGAGAGAGAGAGTGTACAGGATTGTGTGGAGAGAGAGACAATGGAACAGGATTGTGTGGAGAGAGAGAGAGAGTGGAACAGGATTGTGTGGAGAGAGAGAGAGAGTAGAACAGGATTGTGTGGAGAGAGAGATAGTGGAACAGGATTGTGTGGAGAGAGAGAGTGGAACAGGATTGTGTGGAGAGAGAGAGAGAGTGGAACAGGATTGTGTGGAAATAGAGAGAGTGGAACAAGATTGTGTGGAGAGAGAGAGAGGAACAGGATTGTGTGGAGAGAGAGAGAGTGGAACAGGATTGTGTGGAGAGAGAGAGAGTGGAACAGGATTTTGTGGAGAGTGAGTGTGAATCAGGGATTTATGGATAGAGAGAGAGTGGAACAGGATTGTGTGGAGAGAGAGAGTGGAACAGGATTGTGTGGAGAGAGAGAGTGGAACAGGATTTTGTGGAGAGAGAGAGTGGAACAGGACTGTGTGTAGAGAGAGAATGTGGAACAGGATTGTGTGGAGAGACAGAAAGGAACAGGATTGTGTGGAGAGAGAGAGAGAGTGGAACAGGATTGTGTGGAAATAGAGAGAGTGGAACAAGATTGTGTGGAGAGAGAGAGTGGAACAGGATTGTGTGGAGGGAGAGAGTGGAACAGGATTGTGTGGAGAGAGAGAGAGAGTGGAACAGGATTGTGTGGAGAGATAGAATGTGGAACAGGATTATGTGGAGAGAGAGAGTGAAACAGGAATGTGTGGAGGGAGAGAATGTGGAACAGAAATGTGTGGAAGTAGAGAGAGTGCAACAGGATTTGGTGGAGAGAGAGAGAGTGGAACAGGATTGTGTGGAGAGAGAGAGTGGAACAGGATTCTGTGGAGTGAGAGAGAGTGGAACAGGATTGTGTGGAGAGAGTGGAACAGGATTGTGTGGAGAGAGAGAGTGCAACAGGATTGTGTGGAGAGAGAGAGAGTGGAACAGGGTATTGTGGAGAGAGAGAGTGGGACAGGATTGTGTGTAGAGAGAGAATGTGGAACAGGATTGTGTGGAGAGAGAGAGTGGAACAGGATTGTGTGGAGAGAGAGAGTGGAACAGGATTGTGTGGAGAGAGAGAGAGTGGAACAGGGTTGTGTGGAGAGAGAGAATGTGGAACAGGATTGTGTGGAGAGAGAGAGTGGAACAGGATTGTGTGGAGAGAGAGAATGTGGAACAGGAATGTGTGGAAGTAGAGAGAGTGGAACAGGATTGTGTGGAGAAAGAGAGAGTGGAACAGGATTGTGTGGAGAGAGAGAGTGGAACAGGATTGTGTGGAGAGAGAGAGAGTGGAACAGGATTGTGTGGAGAGAGAGAGAGAGTGGAGCAGGATTGTGTGGAGAGAGAGAGAGAGTGGAACAGGATTGTGTGGAGAGAGAGAGAGAGTGGAACAGAATTGTGTGGAGAGAGAGAGAGTGGAACAGGATTGTGTGGAGAGAGAGAGTGGAACTGGATTGTTTGGAGAGAGAGAGTGGAACAGCATTGTGTGGAGAGAGAGAGAGTGGAACAGGTTTGTGTGGAGAGAGAGATTGGAACAGGATTGTGTGGAGAGAGAGAGAGTGGAACAGGATTGTGTGGAGAGAGAGAGTGGAACAGGATTGTGTGGAGAGAGAGAGAGTGGAACAGGATTGTGTGGAGAGAGAAAGTGGAAAAGGATTGTGAGGAGAGAGAGAGTGGAACAGGATTGTGTGGAGAGAGAGAGAGTGGAACAGGATTGTGTGGAGAGAGAGAGTGTGGAACAGGATTGTGGGGAGACAGAGAGTGCAACAGGATTGTGTGGAGAGAGAGAGTGGAACAGGATTGTGTGAAGAGAGAGTGGAACATGTTTGTGCGGAGAATGAGTGTGGAACAGGATTGTGTGTAGAGAGAGAGTGTGGAACAGGATTGTGTGGAGAGTGAGAGAGAGTGGATCAGGACTGTGTGGAGAGAGAGAGTGGAACAGGATTGTATGGAGAGAGAGAGTGGAACAGGATTCTGTGGAGTGAGAGAGAGTGGAACAGGATTGTGTGGAGAGAGTGGAACAGGATTGTGTGGAGAGAGAGAGTGCAACAGGATTGTGTGGAGAGAGAGAGAGTGGAACAGGGTTTTGTGGAGAGAGAGAGTGGGACAGAATTGTGTGGAGAGAGAGAGTGGAACAGGATTGTGTGGAGAGAGAGAGAGTGGAACAGGGTTGTGTGGAGAGAGAGAATGTGGAACAGGATTGTGTGGAGAGAGAGAGTGGAACAGGATTGTGTGGAGAGAGAGAATGTGGAACAGGAATGTGTGGAAGTAGAGAGAGTGGAACAGGATTGTGTGGAGAAAGAGAGAGTGGAACAGGATGGTGTGGAGAGAGAGAGTGGAACAGGATTGTGTGGAGAGAGAGAGAGAGGAACAGGATTGTGTGGAGAGAGAGAGAGAGTGGAGCAGGATTGTGTGGAGAGAGAGAGAGAGTGGAACAGGATTGTGTGGAGAGAGAGAGAGTGGAACAGGATTGTGTGGAGAGAGACAGTGGAACAGGATTGTTTGGAGAGAGAGAGTGGAACAGCATTGTGTGGAGAGAGAGAGAGTGGAACTGGATTGTGTGGAGATAGTGAGAGTGGAACAGGATTGTATGGAGAGAGACAGAGTGGAACAGGTTTGTGTGGATAGAGAGAGTGGAACAGGATTGTGTGGAGAGAGAGAGAGTGGAACAGGATTGTGTGGAGAGAGAGAGTGGAACAGGATTGTGTGGAGAGAGAGAGAGTGGAACAGGATTGTGTGGAGAGAGAAAGTGGAAAAGGATTGTGAGGAGAGAGAGAGTGGAACAGGTTTGTGTGGAGAGAGAGAGAGTGGAACAGGATTGTGTGGAGAGAGAGAGTGTGGATCAGGATTGTGTGAAGAGAGAGTGGAACATGTTTGTGCGGAGAATGAGTGTGGAACAGGATTGTGTGGAGAGAGAGAGAGAGTGGAACAGGATTGTGTGGAGAGAGAGAATGTGGAACAGGATTATGTAGAGAGAGAGAGTGGAACAGGAATGTGTGGAGGGAGAGTATGTGGAACAGAAATGTGTGGAAGTAGAGAGAGTGGAACAGGATTTGGTGGAGAGAGAGAGAGTGGAACAGGATTGTGTGGAGAGAGAGAGTGGAACAGGATTCTGTGGAGTGAGAGAGAGTGGAACAGGATTGTGTGGAGAGAGAGAGAGAGGATCAGGATTGTGTGGAGAGAGAGAGTGGAACAGGATTGTATGGAGAGAGAGAGATTGGAACAGGATTGTGTGTAGAGAGAGATTGGAAGAGGATTGTGTGGAGAGAGAGAGTGGAACAGGATTGTGTGGGGAGAGAGAGAGAGTGGAACAGGATTGTGTGGAGAGAGAGAGAGAGTAGAACAGGATTGTGTGGAGAGAAAGAGAGTGGAACAGGATTGTGTGGAGACAGTGAGAGTGGAACAGGATTGTGTGGAGATAGAGAGAGTGGAACAGCATTGTGTGGAGAGAGAGATAGTGGAACAGGATTGTGTGGAGAGAGAGAGAGTGGAACAGGATTGTGTGGAGAGAGAGAGTGTGGAACAGGACTGCGTGGAGAGAGAGTGTGTATCAGGGTTTATGGATAGAGAGAGAGTGGAACAGGATTTTTTGGAGAGAGAGAGTGGAACAGGATTGTGTGGAGAGAGAGAGAGTGGAACGGGATTGTGTGGAGAGAGAGAGTGTGGAACAGGATTGTGTGGAGAGAGAGTGTGAATCAGGGATTTATGGATAGAGAGAATGTGGAACAGGATTGTGTGGAGAGAGAGAGTGGAACAGGATTGTGTGGAGAGAGAGAGAGAGTGGAACAGGATTGTGTGGAAATAGAGAGAGTGGAACAAGATTGTGTGGAGAGAGAGAGAGGAACAGGATTGTGTGGAGAGAGAGAGAGTGGAACAGGATTGTGTGGAGAGAGAGAGAGTGGAACAGGATTGTGTGGAGAGAGTGGAACAGGATTGCGTGGAGAGAGAGAGTGGAACAGGATGGTGTGGAGAGAGAGAGTGGAAAAGGATTTTGTGGAGAGAGAGAGAGTGGAACAGGATTGTGTGGAGAGAGTGGAACAGGATTGCGTGGAGAGAGAGAGTGGAACAGGATGGTGTGGAGAGAGAGAGTGGAAAAGGATTTTGTGGAGAGAGAGAGTGGGACAGGATTGTGTGTAGAGAGAGAATGTGGAACAGGATTGTGTGGAGAGAGAGAGTGGAACAGGATTGTGTGGAGAGAGAGAGTGGTACAGGATTGTGTGGAGAGAGAGAGAGTGGAACAGGATTGTGTGGAGAGAGAGAATGTGGAACAGGAATGTGTGGAAGTAGAGAGAGTGGAACAGGATTGTGTGGAGAAAGAGAGAGTGGAACAGGATTGTGTGGAGAGAGAGAGTGGAACAGGATTGTGTGGAGAGAGAGAGTGTGGAACAGCATTGTGTGGAGAGAGAGAGTGGAACAGGATTGTGTGGAGAGAGAGAGAGTGGAACAGGATTGTGTGGAGAGAGAGAGTGGAACAGGATTGTGTGGAGAGAGAGAGAGTGGAACAGGATTGTGTGGAGAGAGAGAATGTGGAACAGGATTGTGTGGAGAGAGAGAGTGGAACAGGATTGTGTGGAGAGAGAGAATGTTGAACAGGAATGTGTGGAAGTAGAGAGAGTGGAACAGGATTGTGTGGAGAAAGAGAGAGTGGAACAGGATTGTGTGGAGAGAGAGAGTGGAACAGGATTGTGTGGAGAGAGAGAGAGCGGAACAGGATTGTGTGGAGAGAGAGAGTGGAACAGGATTGTGTGGAGAGAGAGAGAGTGGAACAGGATAGTGTGGAGTGAGACAGTGCCACAGGATTGTGTGGAGAGAGAGAGAGTGGAACAGGATTGTGTGGAGAGAGAGAGTGGAACAGGATTGTGTGGAGAGCGAGAGTGCAACAGGATTGTGTGGAGAGTGAGAGTGGGACAGGATTGTGTGGAGAGAGAGAGAGTGGAACAGGAGTGTGTGCAGAGAGAGAGAGAGAGTGGAACAGGATTGTGTGGAGAGAGAGAGTGGAACAGGATTGTGTGGAGAGAGAGAGTGGAACAGGATTGTATGGAGAGAGAGAGAGTGGAACAGGATTATGTGGAGAGAGAGAGTGGAACAGGATTGTGTGGAGAGATAGAGTGGAACAGGATTGTGTGGAGAGAGAGAGAGAGAAAAGAAGAGGATTGTGTTGGAGAGAGAGAGAGTGGAAAAGGATTGTGTGGAGAGAGAGACAGTGGAACATAATTGTGTGGAGAGAGAGAGTGGAACAGGATTTTGTGGAGAGAGAGAGTGGAACAGGATTCTGTGGAGAGAGAGAGTGGAACAGGATTGTGTGGAGAGAGAGAGCGAGTGGAACAGGATTGTGTGGAGAGAGAGAGACAGTGGAACAGGATTGTGTGGAGAGAGAGAGAGAGTGGAACAGGATTGTGTGGAGAGAGCGAGAGAGTGGAACAGGATTGTGTGGAGAGAGAGAGAGTGGATCAGGATTGTGTGGAGAGAGAGAGTGGAACAGGATTGGGTGGAGGGAGAGAGTGGTACAGGATAGTGTGGAGAGAGAGAGAGTGGAACAGGATTGTGTGGAGAGAGAGAGAGTGGAACAGGATTCTATGGAGAGAGAGAGTGGAACAGGTTTGTGTGGAGAGAGAGAGTGGAACAGGATTGTGTGGAGAGAGAGAGTGGAACAGGATTGTGTGGAGAGTGAGAGAGGAAAAGGAATGTGTGGAGAGAGAGAGAGTGGAACAGGATTGTGTTGAGAGAGAAAGTGGAAAAGGATTGTGTGGAGAGAGAGAGTCGAACAGGATTGTGTGGAGAGAGAGAGAGCGGAACAGGATTGTGTGGAGAGAGGGAGTGTGGAACAGGATTGTGTGGAGACAGAGAGTTCAACAGGATTGTGTGGAGAGAGAGAGTGGAACAGGATTGTGTGAAGAGAGAGAGAGTGGAACATCTTTGTGCGGAGAATGAGAGTGGAACAGGATTGTGTGTAGAGAGAGAGTGTGGAACAGGATTGTGTGGAGAGAGAGAGAGAGTAGAACAGGATTGTGTGGAGAGAGAGAGAGTGGAACAGGACTGCGTGGAGAGAGAGAGAGTGGAGCAGGATTGTGTGGAGAGAGAGAGTGGAACAGGATTGTGTGGAGAGAGAGAGTGGAAAAGGATTGTGTGGAGAGAGAGAGTGGAACAGGATTGTGTGGAGAGAGAGAGAGAGTGGAACAGGACTGTGCGGAGAGAGAGAGAGTGGAACAGGATTGTGTGGAGAGAGAGAGTGGAACACGATTGTGTGGAGATAGAGAGAGTGGAACAGGATTGTGTGGAGAGAGAGATAGTGGATCAGGATTGTGTGGAGAGAGAGAGTGGAACAGGATTGTGTGGAGAGAGAGAGTGGAACAGGATTGTGTGGAGAGAGAGAGTGGAACAGGATTGTGTGGAGAGAGAGAGAGAGTGTACAGGATTTTGTGGAGAGAGAGACAATGGAACAGGATTGTGTGGAGAGAGAGAGAGAGTGGAACAGGATTGTGTGGAGAGAGAGAGAGAGTAGAACAGGATTGTGTGGAGAGAGAGATAGTGGAACAGGATTGTGTGGAGAGAGAGAGTGGAACAGGATTGAGTGGAGACAGAGAGAGAGTGGAACAGGATTGTGTGGAAATAGAGAGAGTGGAACAAGATTGTGTGGAGAGAGAGAGAGGAACAGGATTGTGTGGAGAGAGAGAGAGTGGAACAGGATTGTGTGGAGAGAGAGAGAGTGGAACAGGATTGTGTGGAGAGTGAGTGTGAATCAGGGATTTATGGATAGAGAGAGAGTGGAACAGGATTGTGTGGAGAGAGAGAGTGGAACAGGATTGTGTGGACAGAGAGAGTGGAACAGGATTTTGTGGAGAGAGAGAGTGGAACAGGACTGTGTGTAGAGAGAGAATGTGGAACAGGATTGTGTGGAGAGAGAGAAAGGAACAGGATTGTGTGGAGAGAGAGATAGAGTGGAACAGGATTGTGTGGAAATAGAGAGAGTGGAACAAGATTGTGTGGAGAGAGAGAGTGGAACAGGATTGTGTGGAGGGAGAGAGTGGAACAGGATTCTGTGGAGTGAGAGAGAGTGGAACAGGATTGTGTGGAGAGAGTGGAACAGGATTGTGTGGAGAGAGAGAGTGCAACAGGATTGTGTGGAGAGAGAGAGAGTGGAACAGGGTATTGTGGAGAGAGAGAGTGGGACAGGATTGTGTGTAGAGAGAGAATGTGGAACAGGATTGTGTGGAGAGAGAGAGTGGAACAGGATTGTGTGGAGAGAGAGAGTGGAACAGGATTGTGTGGAGAGAGAGAGAGTGGAACAGGGTTCTGTGGAGAGAGAGAATGTGGAACAGGATTGTGTGGAGAGAGAGAGTGGAACAGGATTGTGTGGAGAGAGAGAATGTGGAACAGGAATGTGTGGAAGTAGAGAGAGTGGAACAGGATTGTGTGGAGAAAGAGAGAGTGGAACAGGATTGTGTGGAGAGAGAGAGTGGAACAGGATTGTGTGGAGAGAGAGAGAGTGGAACAGGATTGTGTGGAGAGAGAGAGAGAGTGGAGCAGGATTGTGTGGAGAGAGAGAGAGAGTGGAACA
>NW_027598616.1:0-40333 GCF_964194155.1 Cetorhinus maximus
CAGGGGGACAGTAAAAGGAACAGAGAGTGAGATCAGGGGACAGTTAATGGGACAGAGAGTGAGATCGGGGGACCGTTAATTGGATAGAGAGTGAGATCAGGGACAGTTAAAGGACAGAAATCGAGATCAGGGGGAGTTTAAAGGGACAGAGAGTGAGATCACGATGGAGGTTAATGGGACAGAGAGTGAGATCACGGGGAAGTTATAGGGGCAGAGAGTGAGATCACGGGGTGATTATAGGGACAGAGCGAGATCACGGGGACGATAAAGGGACAGAGAGTGAGATCACGGGGAGGTTAAAGGGACAGAGAGTGAGATCACGGGGACGTTAAAGGGACAGAAAGTGAGATCAATGGGAGGTTAAAGGGACAGAGGGTAAGATGACGGGGAGGTTAAAGGGACAATGTGAGATCACGGGGAGGTTAAAGGGACAGAGAGTGAGATCACGGTGAGGTTCAAGGGACAGAAAGTGAGATCAGGGGGACAGTTTAGGGGACAGAGAGTGAGATCACGTGGACAGTAATAGGGACAGAGAGTGAGATCAGGGGGAGGTTAAAGGGACAGAGAGTGAGATCATGGGGAGGTTATAGGGCAGAGAGTGAGATCACGGGGACGTTAAAGGGACAGAGAGTGATATCACGGGGTGATTAAAGGGACAGAGAGTGAGATCACGTGGAGGTTAAAGGGACAGAGAGTGAGATCACGGGAGGTTAAAGGGACAGAGAGTGAGATCACGGGTAGGTTAAAGGGACAGAGAGTGAGATCTCGTGGAGGTTAAAGGGACTGAGAGTGAGATTACGGTGAGTTTAAAGGGACAGAGTGAGATATCACGGGGCGTTTAAAGGGACAAACAGTGTGATCATGGGGAGGTTGAAGGGACAGAGAGTGAGATCACGGGATGGTTAAAGGGACAGAGAGTGAGATTACGAGGAATGAAAGGGGCAGATAGCTAGATCAGAAAGGTTAAATGGACAGAGAGAGAGATCACGGGGAGGTTAAAGAGACAGTGAGTAAGATCACGGGGAGGTTAAAGGGACAGAGAGTGAGATCAGGGGGAGGATAAAGGGACAGAGAGTGAGAACACGGGGAGGTTAAAGGGACAGAGAGCTAGATCAGGGAGGTTAAAGGGACAGAGATTTATATCACAGGGAGGTTAACGGTACAGGGAGTTAGATCACGGGGAGGTTAAAGGGAGAGAGAGAGATTACGCGGAGGTTAAAGCGACAGAGAGTGAGATCACGGGGAGGTTAATAGGACAGAGGGTGAGATCACGTGGACGTTAAAGGGACAGAGAGGGAGATCACGGGGAAGTTAAACGGACAGAGAATGAGATCATGGGGAGTTTAAATGGACAGAGATTGAGATCACGGGAAGATTAAATGGACAGAGTGAGATCACTGGGACGTTAAGGCGACAGAGGGTGAAATCACGGGGAGGTTAATGGCACAGAGATTGAGATCACGGGGACTTTAACGGGACAGAGAGTGAGATCACGGGGAGGTTAAAAGGACAGAGAGTAAGATCACGGGGAGGTTAAAGGGACAGAGAGTGAGATCACGGGGAGGTTAAAGGGACAGAGAGTGAGATCACGGCGAGGTTTCTGGGACAGAGAGTGAGATCACGGGGTGGTTAAAGGGACAGAGAGTGAGATTACGGGAAAGTTAAAGGGACAGAGAGTGAGATCACGGGGAGGTTAAAGGGACAGTGAGTGAGATCACGGGGAAGTTAAAGGGACAGAGAGTGAGATCACGGGGAGGTTAAAGGGACGAGAGATAGATCAGGGAGGTTAAAGTGACTGAGAGTGAGATCACGGGGAGGTCAAAGGGACAGAGAGTGAGATCACGGGGAGGTTAATGGGACAGAGAGTGAGAACACCGGGAGTTTAAAAGGAAAGAGTGAGATCACGGGTAGTTTAAAGGGACAGAGAGTGAGCTCAAAGGGAGGTTAAAGGGACAGAGAGTGAGATCATCGGAGACAATTAAAGGGACAGAGTGTGAGATTAGGGCATTTGTTAAAGGGACAGATAGTGAGATCAGGGGGACAGTTAAAGGGTCAGAGAGTGAGATCAGGGGGACAGTAAAAGGATGAGAGAGTGAGATCAGGGGCACATTTAAAGAGACAGAGAGAGAGATCAGGGGGACAATTCATGGGACAGAGAGTGAGATCAGGGGGACAGTTAAAGGGACAGAGTTTGAGATCAGGGGGACAGTTAAAGGGACAGAGAGTGAGATCAGGGGGACAGTTAAAGGGACAGAGAGTGAGATCAGGGGGACCGTTCAAGGGACAGAGAGTGAGATCACGGGGAGGTTAATTGGACAGAGAGCGAGATGACGGGGAGGTTAAAGGGACAGAGAGTGAGATCACTGGGAGGTTAATGGGACAGAGAGTGAGATCACGGGGAGGTTAAAGGGACAGAGAGTGAGATCACGGTGAGGTTAAAGGGGCAGAGAGTGAGATCAGGGGACAGTTAATGGGACAGAGAGTGAGATCAGGGGGACCGTTAAATGGACCGAGTGTGAGATCACGGGGAGGTGAATGGGACAGAGAGTGAGATCACGGGGAGGTCATAGGGGCAGAGAGTGAGATCACGGGGATGTTAAAGGGACAGAGGGTTAGATGACGGGTAGGTTAAAGGGACAGAGGGTGAGATCATGGGGAGATTAAGGGGACAATGTGAGATCACGGGTAGGTTAAAGGGACAGAGAGTGAGATCACGGGGTTGTTAAACGGACTGAGAGTGGATGTACGGGGACGTTAAAGGGACAGAGAGTGAGATCACGTGGACAGTCAGAGGGACAGAGAGTGAGATCATGGGGACAATTACAGGGACAGAGAGTGAGATGAGGGGCAGGTTAAAGGGACAGAGAGTCAGATCATGGGGAGGTTAAAGGGACAGAGAGTGAG
Organism: Cetorhinus maximus; assembly: GCF_964194155.1. Classification (NCBI taxonomy): domain Eukaryota; kingdom Metazoa; phylum Chordata; class Chondrichthyes; order Lamniformes; family Cetorhinidae; genus Cetorhinus; species Cetorhinus maximus. The sequence goes on from NW_027598616.1 coordinate 2,905, forward strand.
ATGAAGGGGATGTTGAAGGGACAGAGAGTGAGATCACGGGGATATTGAAGGGACAGAGAGTGAGATCACGTGGAGGTTTAAGTGACAGAGAGTGAGATCACGGGGAGGTTAAAGGGACAGAGAGTGAGATCACGGGTACGTTAAAGGCACAGAGAGGGAGATCTCGTGGAGGTTAAAGGGACAGAGAGTGAGATCACGGGGATGTTGAAGGGACAGAGAGAGAGATCACGGGGAGGTTAAAGGGACAGAGAGTGAGATCACGGGTACGTTAAAGGCACAGAGAGTGAGATCTCGTGGAGGTTAAAGGGACAGAGAGTGAGATCACGGGGATGTTGAAGGGACAGAGAGAGAGATCACGGGGATGTTAAAGGGACAGAGAGTGAGATCACAGGCATGTTGAAGGGACAGAGAGTGAGATCATGGGGATGTTGAAGGGACAGAGAGTGAGATCACAGCGTGGTTAAAGGGACAGAGAGTGAGATCATGGGGTGGTTAAAGGGACAGAGAATGAGATCACGGGGAAGTTAAAGGGACAGAGAGTGAGATCACAGGGAGGTTAAAGGGACTGAGAGTGAGATCACGGGGATGTTGAAGGGACAGAGAGTGAGATCACAGGGAGGTTAAAGGGACAGAGAGTGAGATCACGGGGTGGTTAAAGGGACAGAGAGTGAGATCACGGGGAGGTTAAAGGGACAGAGAGTGAGATCACGGGGAGGTTAAAGGGACAGAGAGTGAGATCACGGGAATGTTAAAGGGACAGAGATTGAGATCACGGGGAGGTTAAAGGGACAGAGAGTGAGATCACGGGAATGTTAAAGGGACAGAGATTGAGATCACGGGGAGGTTAAAGGGACTGAGAGTGAGATCACGGGGAGGTTAAAGGGACTGAGAGTGAGATCACGGGGAGGTTAAAGGGACTGAGAGTGAGATCACGGGTAGATTAAAGGGACTGAGAGTGAGATCACGGGGAGGTTAAAGGGACTGAGAGTGAGATCACGGGTAGATTAAAGGGACAGAGAGTGAGATCACGGTGAGGTTAAAGGGACTGAGAGTGAGATCATGGGGAGGTTAAAGGGACAGAGAGTGAGATCATGGGGAGGTTAAAGGGACAGAGAGTGAGATCACGGTGAGGTTAAAGGGACTGAGAGTGAGATCACGGGGAGTTAAAAGGGACAGAGAGTGAGATCATGGTGAGGTTACAGGGACAGAGAGTGAGATCACGGTGAGGTTAAAGGGACAGAGAGTGAGATCACGGTGAGGTTAAAGGGACAGAGAGTGAGATCATGGGGAGGTGAAAGGGACTGAGTGTGAGATTATGGTGAGGTTACAGGGACAGAGAGTGAGATCACGGTGAGGTTAAAGGGACAGAGAGTGAGATCTCGGGGAGTTTGAAGGGACTGAGAGTGAGATCTCGGGGAGTTTGAAGGGACAGAGAGTGAGATCTCGGGGAGGTTAAAGGGACTGAGAGTGAGATCTCGGGGAGTTTGAAGGGCAGAGAGTGAGATCTCGGGGAGTTTGAAGGGACAGAGAGTGAGATCACGGTGAGGTTAAAGGGACAGAGAGTGAGATCACGGGGAGGTTAAAGGGACAGAGAGTGAGATCACGGGGATGTTAATGGGACTGAGAGTGAGATCACGGTGAAGTTAATAGGAATGAAAGTGAGGTCACGGAGAAGTTAAAGGGACAGAGAGTTAGATCACGGGGTGGTTAAAGGGACAGATAGTGATATCACGAGGAGGTTAAAGGTACAGAGATTGAGATCACGGGGCGGTTAAAGGGACAGAGAGTGAGATCACGGGGAGGTTAAATGGACAGACAGAGAGATCACGAGGAGGTTAAAGGGGCAGAGAGTGAGATCACGGGGAGGTTAAAGGGACAGAGATTTTGATCATGGGGAGTTTAAAGGGACAGAGAGTGAGATCACAGGGAGGTTAAAGGGACAGAGATTTTGATCACGGGGAGGTTAACGGGACAGAGAGTGAGATCATGGGGAGCTTAAAGGGACAGAGAGTGAGATCATAGGGAGGTTAAAGGGACAGAGATTTTGATCACAGGGAGGTTAAAGGGACAGAGAGTGAGATCATGGGGAGGTTGAAGGGACAGACATTGAGAACAAGGGGAGATTAAAGGGAAAGACAGAGATCACGGGGAGGATAAAGGGACAGAGAGTGAGATTACGGGATAGTTAATGGGACAGAGATCAAGATCAAGGGGAGGTTAAAGGGACAGAGAGTGAGATCACGAGGCGGTTTAAGGGACAGAGAGTGAGATCACGGGGAGGTTAAAGGGACAGAGAGTGAGATCACGGGGAGGTTTAAGGGATAGAGAGTGAGATTACGGGATAGTTAAAGGGACAGAGAGTGAGATCACGGGGAGGTTAAACGGACAGTGAGTGAGATCAAGCGGATGTTAAAGGGACAGAGAGTGAGATCACGGGGAGGTTAAAGGGAGAGAGAGTGATATGATGGGCAGGTTTAAGAGATAGAGAGTGAGATCACGGGAAAGTTAAGGGGAGAGAGTTTGAGATCATGGGGCGGATAATGGGCCAGAGAGTGAGATCACGGGGAGGTTAAAGGGACAGAGAGTTAGATCAAGGGGTGGTTAAAGGGACATGGAGTGATATCAAGGGGAGGTTTAAGGAATAGAGAGTGAGATCAGGGCGTTGTTCATGGGACAGAGAATGAGATCACGGGGAGGTTTAAGGCACAGAGATTGAGATCACGGGGAGGTTAAAGGGACAGAGAGTGAAATCACGGGAAGGTTAATGGGACAGAGAGTAAGATCACAGGGAGTTTAAAGAGACAGATTGCTAAATCATGGATGTTAAAGGGACAGAGAGTGAGATCACTGGGAAGTTAAAGGGACAGAGATTTAGATCACGGGGTGGTTAACGGGACAGAGAGTGAGATCACGGACAGGTTAAAGGGACAGAGAGAGATTATGGGGAGCTTAAATGGACAGAGAGTGAGATCACGGGGAGGTTAAATGGACAGAGAGTGAGATCACGGGGAGGTTAAAGGGACAGAGATTGTGAACACGGGGAGGTTAAAGAGACAGACAGTGAGATCACGGGGAGGTTAAAGGGACAGAGAGTGAGATCAGTGGGAGGTTAAAGGGACAGAGAGTGAGATCACGGGCAGTTTAATTGGACTGAGATTGAGATCACGGGGAGATTAAAGGGACAGAGATTGAGATCACGGGGAGGTTAAAGGGACAGACAGTGAGATCACGGGGAGGTTAAATGGACAGAGAGTGAGCTCACGGGAAGGTTAACGGGACAGAGAGTGAGATCACTGGGTGGTTAAAGACACAGAGAGTGAGATCACGGGGAGGTTAATAGGAATGAAAGTGAGGTCACGGAGAAGTTAAAGGGACAGAGAGTGAGATCACGGGGTGGTTAAAGGGACAGATAGTGATATCACGAGGAGGTTAAAGGGACATAGAGTGAGATCAGGGGGAGGTTAATGGGATAAAGAGTGAGATCACCAGGATTTTAAAGGGACAGAGAGTGAGAACACGGGGAGTTGAAAGGGAAAGACAGAGATCACGGGGAGGTTAAAGGGACAGAGATGGAGTTAACGGGGAGGTTAAAGCGAGAGAGTGAGATCACGGGGAGTTTAAAGGGAGAGATAGTGAGATCACAGGGAGGTTAAAGAGACAGAGATTTTGATCATGGGGAGTTTAAAGGGACAGAGAGTGAGATCACAGGGAGGTTAAAGGGACAGAGATTTTGATCACGGGGAGGTTAACGGGACAGAGAGTGAGATCATGTGAGCTTAAAGGGACAGAGATTTTGATCACGGGGAGGTTAACGGGAGAGAGAGTGAGATCACGGGGAGTTGAAATGGACAGAGATTGAGATCACGGGAAGATTAAATGGACAGAGTGAGATCACTGGGACGTTAAAGGGACAGAGAGTGAGATCACGGGGAGGTTAAAGGCACAGAGATTGAGATCACGGGGACATTAACGGGACAGAGATTGAGATCACGGAGAGTTAAAAGGGACAGAGAGTGACATCACGGGGAGGTTTAAGGGATAGAGAGTGAGATTACGGGATAGTTAAAGGGACAGAGAGTGAAATAACGGGGAGGTTAAAGGGACAGAGAGTGACATCACGGGGAGGTTTAAGGGATAGAGAGTGAGATTACGGGATAGTTAAAGGGACAGAGAGTGAAATCACGGGGAGGTTAAAGGGACAGAAAGAGAGATCACGAGGCGGTTTAAGGGACAGAGAGTGAGATCACGGGGATGTTAAAGGGACAGAGAGTGAGATCACGGGGATGTTGAAGGGACTGAGAGTTAGATCATGGGGATGTTGAAGGGACAGAGAGTGAGATCACAGGGAGGTTAAAGGGACAGAGAGTGAGATCACGGGGTGGTTAAAGGGACAGAGAGTGAGATCACGGGGTGGTTAAAGGGACAGAGAGTGAGATCACGGGGAGGTTAAAGGGACAGAGAGTGAGATCACGGGAATGTTAAAGGGACAGAGATTGAGATCACGGGGAGGTTAAAGGGACAGAGAGTGAGATCACGGGGAGGTTAAAGGGACAGAGAGCGAGATCACGGGAATGTTAAAGGGACAGAGATTGAGATCACGGTGAGGTTAAAGGGACTGAGAGTGAGATCACGGGGAGATTAAAGGGACTGAGAGTGAGATCACGGGGAGGTTAAAGGCACTGAGAGTGAGATTACGGGGAGGTTAAAGGGACTGAGAGTGAGATCACGGGGTGGTTAACGGGACAGAGAGTGAGATCACGGACAGGTTAAAGGGACAGAGAGAGATTATGGGGAGCTTAAATGGACAGAGAGTGAGATCACGGGGAGGTTAAATGGACAGAGAGTGAGATCACGGGGAGGTTAAAGGGACAGAGATTGTGAACACGGGGAGGTTAAAGAGACAGACAGTGAGATCACGGGGAGGTTAAAGGGACAGAGAGTGAGATCAGTGGGAGGTTAAAGGGACAGAGAGTGAGATCACGGGCAGTTTAATTGGACTGAGATTGAGATCACGGGGAGATTAAAGGGACTGAGAGTTAGATAACGGGGAGGTTAAAGCGACAGAGAGTGAGATCACGGGGAGGTTAAAGGGACAGAGATTGAGATCACGGGGAGGTTAAAGGGACAGACAGTGAGATCACGGGGAGGTTAAATGGACAGAGAGTGAGCTCACGGGAAGGTTAACGGGACAGAGAGTGAGATCACTGGGTGGTTAAAGACACAGAGAGTGAGATCACGGGGAGGTTAATAGGAATGAAAGTGAGGTCACGGAGAAGTTAAAGGGACAGAGAGTGAGATCACGGGGTGGTTAAAGGGACAGATAGTGATATCACGAGGAGGTTAAAGGGACATAGAGTGAGATCAGGGGGAGGTTAATGGGATAAAGAGTGAGATCACCAGGATTTTAAAGGGACAGAGAGTGAGAACACGGGGAGTTGAAAGGGAAAGACAGAGATCACGGGGAGGTTAAAGGGACAGAGATGGAGTTAACGGGGAGGTTAAAGCGAGAGAGTGAGATCACGGGGAGTTTAAAGGGAGAGATAGTGAGATCACAGGGAGGTTAAAGAGACAGAGATTTTGATCATGGGGAGTTTAAAGGGACAGAGAGTGAGATCACAGGGAGGTTAAAGGGACAGAGATTTTGATCACGGGGAGGTTAACGGGACAGAGAGTGAGATCATGTGAGCTTAAAGGGACAGAGATTTTGATCACGGGGAGGTTAACGGGAGAGAGAGTGAGATCACGGGGAGTTGAAATGGACAGAGATTGAGATCACGGGAAGATTAAATGGACAGAGTGAGATCACTGGGACGTTAAAGGGACAGAGAGTGAGATCACGGGGAGGTTAAAGGCACAGAGATTGAGATCACGGGGACATTAACGGGACAGAGATTGAGATCACGGAGAGTTAAAAGGGACAGAGAGTGACATCACGGGGAGGTTTAAGGGATAGAGAGTGAGATTACGGGATAGTTAAAGGGACAGAGAGTGAAATAACGGGGAGGTTAAAGGGACAGAGAGTGAGATCACGGAGAGTTAAAAGGGACAGAGAGTGACATCACGGGGAGGTTTAAGGGATAGAGAGTGAGATTACGGGATAGTTAAAGGGACAGAGAGTGAAATCACGGGGAGGTTAAAGGGACAGAAAGAGAGATCACGAGGCGGTTTAAGGGACAGAGAGTGAGATCACGGGGATGTTAAAGGGACAGAGAGTGAGATCACGGGGATGTTGAAGGGACTGAGAGTTAGATCATGGGGATGTTGAAGGGACAGAGAGTGAGATCACAGGGAGGTTAAAGGGACAGAGAGTGAGATCACGGGGTGGTTAAAGGGACAGAGAGTGAGATCACGGGGAGGTTAAAGGGACAGAGAGTGAGATCACGGGGAGGTTAAAGGGACAGAGAGTGAGATCACGGGAATGTTAAAGGGACAGAGATTGAGATCACGGGGAGGTTAAAGGGACAGAGAGTGAGATCACGGGGAGGTTAAAGGGACAGAGAGCGAGATCACGGGAATGTTAAAGGGACAGAGATTGAGATCACGGTGAGGTTAAAGGGACTGAGAGTGAGATCACGGGGAGGTTAAAGGGACTGAGAGTGAGATCACGGGGAGGTTAAAGGGACTGAGAGTGAGATCACGGTGAGGTTAAAGGGACTGAGAGTGAGATCTCGGGGAGTTTGAAGGGACAGAGAGTGAGATCACTGGGTGGTTAAAGGGACAGAGAGTGAGATCACGGGGAGGTTATTAGGAATGAAAGTGAGGTCACGGAGAAGTTAAAGGGACAGAGAGTGAGATCACGGGGTGGTTAAAGGGACAGATAGTGATATCACGAGGAGGTTAAAGGGACAGAGAGTGAGATCAGGGGTAGGTTAATGGGATAAAGAGTGAGATCACCAGGATTTTAAAGGGACAGAGAGTGAGAACACGGGGAGTTGAAAGGGAAAGACAGAGATCACGGTGAGGTTAAAGGGACAGAGATGGAGTTAACGGGGAGGTTAAAGCGAGAGAGTGAGATCACGGGGAGTTTAAAGGGAGAGATAGTGAGATCACAGGGAGGTTAAAGAGACAGAGATTTTGATCATGGGGAGTTTAAAGGGACAGAGAGTGAGATCACAGGGAGGTTAAAGGGACAGAGATTTTGATCACGGGGAGGTTAACGGGACAGAGAGTGAGATCATGTGAGCATAAAGGGACAGAGATTTTGATCACGGGGAGGTTAACGGGAGAGAGAGTGAGATCACGGGGAGTTGAAATGGACAGAGATTGAGATCACGGGAAGATTAAATGGACAGAGTGAGATCACTGGGACGTTAAAGGGACAGAGAGTGAGATCACGGGGAGGTTAAAGGCACAGAGATTGAGATCATGGGGACATTAACGGGACAGAGATTGAGATCACGGAGAGTTAAAAGGGACAGAGAGTGACATCACGGGGAGGTTTAAGGGATAGAGAGTGAGATTACGGGATAGTTAAAGGGACAGAGAGTGAAATCACGGGGAGGTTAAAGGGACAGAGAGTGAGATCACGAGGCGGTTTAAGGGACAGAGAGTGAGATCACGGGGATGTTGAAGGGACTGAGAGTTAGATCATGGGGATGTTGAAGGGACAGAGAGTGAGATCACAGGGAGGTTAAAGGGACAGAGAGTGAGATCACGGGGTGGTTAAAGGGACAGAGAGTGAGATCACGGGGAGGTAAAAGGGACAGAGAGTGAGATCACGGGGAGGTTAAAGGGACAGAGAGTGAGATCACGGGAATGTTAAAGGGACAGAGATTGAGATCACGGGGAGGTTAAAGGGACAGAGAGTGAGATCACGGGGAGGTTAAAGGGACAGAGAGTGAGATCACGGGAATGTTAAAGGGACAGAGATTGAGATCACGGTGAGGTTAAAGGGACTGAGTGTGAGATCACGGGGAGGTTAAAGGGACTGAGAGTGAGATCACGGGGAGGTTAAAGGGACTGAGAGTGAGATCACGGGGAGGTTAAAGGGACTGAGAGTGAGATCACGGGGAGGTTAAAGGGACTGAGAGTGAGATCACGGGGAGGTTAAAGGGACTGAGAGTGAGATCACGGGGAGGTTAAAGGGACTGAGAGTGAGATCACGGTGAGGTTAAAGGGACTGAGAGTGAGATCTCGGGGAGTTTGAAGGGACAGACAGTGAGATCACGGGGAGGTTAAAGGGACAGAGAGTGAGAGCATGGTGAGGTTACAGGGACAGAGAGTGAGATCACGGTGAGGTTAAAGGGACATAGAGTGAGATCATGGGGAGGTTAAAGGGACAGAGAGTGAGATCATGGGGAGGTTAAAGGGACAGAGAGTGAGATCACGGTGAGGTTAAAGGGACTGAGAGTGAGATCACGGGGAGGTAAAAGGGACAGAGAGTGAGATCATGGTGAGGTTACAGGGACAGAGAGTGAGATCACGGTGAGGTTAAAGGGACAGAGAGTGAGATCACGGTGAGGTTAAAGGGACAGAGAGTGACATCATGGGGAGGTTAAAGGGACTGAGAGTGAGATCATGGTGAGGTTACAGGGACAGAGAGTGAGATCTCGGGGAGGTTAAAGGGACAGAGAGTGAGATCTCGGGGAGTTTGAAGGGACTGAGAGTGAGATCACGGTGAGGTTAAAGGGACAGAGAGTGAGATCACGGGGAGTTTGAAGGGACAGAGATTGAGATCACGGTGAGGTTAAAGGGACAGAGAGTGAGATCACGGGGAGATTAAGGGGACAATGTGAGATCACGGGTAGGTTAAAGGGACAGAGAGTGAGATCACGGGGAGTTTGAAGGGACAGAGATTGAGATCACGGTGAGGTTAAAGGGACAGAGAGTGAGATCACGGGGAGAGTAAGGGGACAATGTGAGATCACGGGTAGGTTAAAGGGACAGAGAGTGAGATCACGGGGTTGTTAAACGGACTGAGAGTGGATTTACGGGGACGTTAAAGGGACAGAGAGTGAGATCACGTGGACAGTCAGAGGGACAGAGAGTGAGATCACGGGGAGGTTAAAGGGACAGAGAGTGAGACCAGGGGTACGTTAAAGGCACAGAGAGTGAGATCTCATGGAGGTTAAAGGGACAGAGAGTGAGATCACGGGGATGTTGAAGGGACAGAGAGAGAGATCACAGGGATGTTGAAGGGACAGAGAGTGAGACGATGGGGATGTTGAAGGGACAGAGAGTGAGATCACAGGGTGGTTAAAGGGACAGAGAGTGAGATCATCGGGTGGTTAAAGGGACAGAGAGTGAGATCACGGGGAAGTTAAAGGGACAGAGAGTGAGATCACAGGGAGGTTAAAGGGACTGAGAGTGAGATCACGGGGATGTTGAAGGGACAGAGAGTGAGATCACAGGGAGGTTAAAGGGACAGAGAGTGAGATCACGGAGTGGTTAAAGGGACAGAGAGTGAGATCACGGGGAGGTTAAAGGGACAGAGAGTGAGATCACGGGCAGGTTAAAGGGACAGAGAGTGAGATCACGGGAATGTTAAAGGAACAGAGATTGAGATCACGGGGAGGTTAAAGGGACAGAGAGTGAGATCACGGGGAGGTTAAAGGGACTGAGAGTGAGATCTCGGGGAATTTGAAGGGACAGAGAGTGAGATCTCGGGGAGGTTAAAGGGACTGAGAGTGAGATCTCGGGGAGTTTGAAGGGCAGAGAGTGAGATCTCGGGGAGTTTGAAGGGACAGAGAGTGAGATCACGGTGAGGTTAAAGGGATAGAGAGTGAGATCACGGGGAGGTTAAAGGGACAGAGAGTGAGATCACGGGGATGTTAAAGGGACTGAGAGTGAGATCACGGTGAAGTTAATAGGAATGAAAGTGAGGTCACGGAGAAGTTAAAGGGACAGAGAGTTAGATCACGGGGTGGTTAAAGGGACAGATAGTGATATCACGAGGAGGTTAAAGGGACAGAGAGTGAGATCAGGGGGAGGTTAATGGGATAAAGAGTGAGATCACCGGGATTTTAAAGGGACTGAGAGTGAGAACACGGGGAGTTGAAAGGGAAAGACAGAGATCACGGGGAGGTTAAAGGGACAGAGATGGAGTTAACGGGGAGGTTAAAGCGAGAGAGTGAGATCACGGGGAGTTTAAATGGAGAGATAGTGAGATCACGGGGAGGTTAAAGAGACAGAGATTTTGATCATGGGGAGTTTAAAGGGACAGAGAGTGAGATCACAGGGAGGTTAAAGGGACAGAGATTTTGATCACGGGGAGGTTAACGGGACAGAGAGTGAGATCATGGGGAGCTTAAAGGGACAGAGAGTGAGATCATAGGGAGGTTAAAGGGACAGAGATTTTGATCACAGGGAGGTTAAAGGGACAGAGAGTGAGATCATGGGGAGGTTGAAGGGACAGACATTGAGAACAAGGGGAGATTAAAGGGAAAGACAGAGATCACGGGGAGGATAAAGGGACAGAGAGTGAGATTACGGGATAGTTAATGGGACAGAGATCAAGATCAAGGGGAGGTTAAAGGGACAGAGAGTGAGATCACGAGGCGGTTTAAGGGACAGAGAGTGAGATCACGGGGAGGTTAAAGGGACAGAGAGTGAGATCACGGAGAGGATAAAGGGACAGAGAGTGAGATTACGGGATAGTTAATGGGACAGAGATCAAGATCAAGGGGAGGTTAAAGGGACAGAGAGTGAGATCACGAGGCGGTTTAAGGGACAGAGAGTGAGATCACGGGGAGGTTAAAGGGACAGAGAGTGAGATCACGGGGAGGTTAAACGGACAGTGAGTGAGATCAAGCGGATGTTAAAGGGACAGAGAGTGAGATCACGGGGAGGTTAAAGGGAGAGAGAGTGATATGATGGGCAGATTTAAGGGATAGAGAGTGAGATCACGGGAAAGTTAAGGGGAGAGAGCTTGAGATCATGGGGCGGATAATGGGCCAGAGAGTGAGATCACGGGGAGGTTAAAGGGACAGAGAGTTAGATCAAGGGGTGGTTAAAGGGACATGGAGTGATATCAAGGGGAGGTTTAAGGAATAGAGAGTGAGATCAGGGCGTTGTTCATGGGACAGAGAATGAGATCACGGGGAGGTTTAAGGCACAGAGATTGAGATCACGGGGAGGTTAAAGGGACAGAGAGTGAAATCACGGGGAGGTTAATGGGACAGAGAGTAAGATCACAGGGAGTTTAAAGAGACAGATTGCTAAATCATGGATGTTAAAGGGACAGAGAGTGAGATCACTGGGAAGTTAAAGGGACAGAGATTTAGATCACGGGGTGGTTAACGGGACAGAGAGTGAGATCACGGACAGGTTAAAGGGACAGAGAGAGATTATGGGGAGCTTAAATGGACAGAGAGTGAGATCACGGGGAGGTTAAATGGACAGAGAGTGAGATCACGGGGAGGTTAAAGGGACAGAGATTGAGAACACGGGGAGGTTAAAGAGACAGACAGTGAGATCACGGGGAGGTTAAAGGGACAGAGAGTGAGATCAGTGGGAGGTTAAAGGGACAGAGAGTGAGATCACGGGCAGTTTAATTGGACTGAGATTGAGATCACGGGGAGATTAAAGGGACTGAGAGTTAGATAACGGGGAGGTTAAAGCGACAGAGAGTGAGATCACGGGGAGGTTAAAGGGACAGAGATTGAGATCACGGGGAGGTTAAAGGGACAGACAGTGAGATCACGGGGAGGTTAAATGGACAGAGAGTGAGCTCACGGGAAGGTTAACGGGACAGAGAGTGAGATCACTGGGTGGTTAAAGACACAGAGAGTGAGATCACGGGGAGGTTAATAGGAATGAAAGTGAGGTCACGGAAAAGTTAAAGGGACAGAGAGTGAGATCACGGGGTGGTTAAAGGGACAGATAGTGATATCACGAGGAGGTTAAAGGGACAGAGAGTGAGATCAGGGGGAGGTTAATGGGATAAAGAGTGAGACCACCAGGAATTTAAAGGGACAGAGAGTGAGAACACGGGGAGTTGAAAGGGAAAGACAGAGATCACGGGGAGGTTAAAGGGACAGAGATGGAGTTAACGGGAAGGTTAAAGCGAGAGAGTGAGATCACGGGGAGTTTAAAGGGAGAGATAGTGAGATCACAGGGAGGTTAAAGGGAGAGAGAGTGAGATCAGGGGGACGTTAATGGCACAGATAGTGAGATCACAGGAAAGTTAAAGGGACAGAGAGTGAGATCACAGGGAGGTTAAAGGGACAGTAAGTGAGATTACGGGGAGGATTAAGGGATAGAGAGTGAGATCACGGGAACTTTAAAGGGACAGAGAGTGAGATCACGTGGAGGTTAAAGGGAAAGTGAGTGAGATCAACGGGAGGTTAAAGGGACAGAGAGTGAGATCACGGGCAGGTTAAAGGGACAGAGAGTGAGATCATGGGGTGTTTAAAGTGACTGAGAGAGAGATCACGGGGAGGTCAAAGGGACAGAGAGTGAGATCACGGGGAGGTGAAAGGGACAAAGAGTGAGATCACGGGGAGGTTTAAAGGTACAGAGAGTGAGATCATGGCGAGTTTAACGGGACAGAGAGTGAGATCAAAGGGAGGTTAAAGGGACAGAGAATGAGATCACGGAGATGTTAAAGTGACAGAGAGTGAGATCATCGGGGACAATTAAAGGGACAGAGTGTGAGATTAGGACATTAGTTAAAGGGACAGAGAGTGAGATCGGGGGACAGTTAAAGGGTCAGAGTGTGAGATCAGGGGGACATTTAAAGGGACACAGAGTGAGATCAGGGGGTCAGTTAAAGGGACAGAGTGTGAGATCAGGGGGACATTTCAAAGAACAGCGAATGAGATCACGGGGATTGTGGAAGGGACAGAGAGTGAGATCAGGGGAATGTTAAAGGGACAGAGATTGAGATCACGGTGAGGTTAAAGGGACTGAGTGTGAGATCACGGGGAGGTTAAAGGGACAGAGAGTGAGATCACGGGGATTGTGGAAGGGACAGAGAGTGAGATCACGGGAATGTTAAAGGGACAGAGATTGAGATCACGGTGAGGTTAAAGGGACTGAGTGTGAGATCACGGGGAGGTTAAAGGGACTGAGAGTGAGATCACGGGGAGGTTAAAGGGACTGAGAGTGAGATCACGGGGAGGTTAAAGGGACTGAGAGTGAGATCACGGGGAGGTTAAAGGGACTGAGAGTGAGATCACGGGGAGGTTAAAGGGACTGAGAGTGAGATCACGGGGAGGTTAAAGGGACTGAGAGTGAGATCACGGTGAGGTTAAAGGGACTGAGAGTGAGATCTCGGGGAGTTTGAAGGGACAGACAGTGAGATCACGGGGAGGTTAAAGGGACAGAGAGTGAGAGCATGGTGAGGTTACAGGGACAGAGAGTGAGATCACGGTGAGGTTAAAGGGACATAGAGTGAGATCATGGGGAGGTTAAAGGGACAGAGAGTGAGATCATGGGGAGGTTAAAGGGACAGAGAGTGAGATCACGGTGAGGTTAAAGGGACTGAGAGTGAGATCACGGGGAGGTAAAAGGGACAGAGAGTGAGATCATGGTGAGGTTACAGGGACAGAGAGTGAGATCACGGTGAGGTTAAAGGGACAGAGAGTGAGATCACGGTGAGGTTAAAGGGACAGAGAGTGACATCATGGGGAGGTTAAAGGGACTGAGAGTGAGATCATGGTGAGGTTACAGGGACAGAGAGTGAGATCTCGGGGAGGTTAAAGGGACAGAGAGTGAGATCTCGGGGAGTTTGAAGGGACTGAGAGTGAGATCTTGGGGAGTTTGAAGGGACAGAGATTGAGATCACGGTGAGGTTAAAGGGACAGAGAGTGAGATCACGGGGAGATTAAGGGGACAATGTGAGATCACGGGTAGGTTAAAGGGACAGAGAGTGAGATCACGGGGTTGTTAAACGGACTGAGAGTGGATTTACGGGGACGTTAAAGGGACAGAGAGTGAGATCACGTGGACAGTCAGAGGGACAGAGAGTGAGATCACGGGGAGGTTAAAGGGACAGAGAGTGAGACCAGGGGTACGTTAAAGGCACAGAGAGTGAGATCTCATGGAGGTTAAAGGGACAGAGAGTGAGATCACGGGGATGTTGAAGGGACAGAGAGAGAGATCACAGGGATGTTGAAGGGACAGAGAGTGAGACGATGGGGATGTTGAAGGGACAGAGAGTGAGATCACAGGGTGGTTAAAGGGACAGAGAGTGAGATCATCGGGTGGTTAAAGGGACAGAGAGTGAGATCACGGGGAAGTTAAAGGGACAGAGAGTGAGATCACAGGGAGGTTAAAGGGACTGAGAGTGAGATCACGGGGATGTTGAAGGGACAGAGAGTGAGATCACAGGGAGGTTAAAGGGACAGAGAGTGAGATCACGGAGTGGTTAAAGGGACAGAGAGTGAGATCACGGGGAGGTTAAAGGGACAGAGAGTGAGATCACGGGGAGGTTAAAGGGACAGAGAGTGAGATCACGGGAATGTTAAAGGAACAGAGAGTGAGATCACGGGGAGGTTAAAGGGACTGAGAGTGAGATCTCGGGGAATTTGAAGGGACAGAGAGTGAGATCTCGGGGAGGTTAAAGGGACTGAGAGTGAGATCTCGGGGAGTTTGAAGGGCAGAGAGTGAGATCTCGGGGAGTTTGAAGGGACAGAGAGTGAGATCACGGTGAGGTTAAAGGGATAGAGAGTGAGATCACGGGGAGGTTAAAGGGACAGAGAGTGAGATCACGGGGATGTTAAAGGGACTGAGAGTGAGATCACGGTGAAGTTAATAGGAATGAAAGTGAGGTCACGGAGAAGTTAAAGGGACAGAGAGTTAGATCACGGGGTGGTTAAAGGGACAGATAGTGATATCACGAGGAGGTTAAAGGGACAGAGAGTGAGATCAGGGGGAGGTTAATGGGATAAAGAGTGAGATCACCGGGATTTTAAAGGGACTGAGAGTGAGAACACGGGGAGTTGAAAGGGAAAGACAGAGATCACGGGGAGGTTAAAGGGACAGAGATGGAGTTAACGGGGAGGTTAAAGCGAGAGAGTGAGATCACGGGGAGTTTAAATGGAGAGATAGTGAGATCACGGGGAGGTTAAAGAGACAGAGATTTTGATCATGGGGAGTTTAAAGGGACAGAGAGTGAGATCACAGGGAGGTTAAAGGGAGAGAGAGTGAGATCACAGGGAGGTTAAAGGGACAGAGATTTTGATCACGGGGAGGTTAACGGGACAGAGAGTGAGATCATGGGGAGCTTAAAGGGACAGAGAGTGAGATCATAGGGAGGTTAAAGGGACAGAGATTTTGATCACAGGGAGGTTAAAGGGACAGAGAGTGAGATCATGGGGAGGTTGAAGGGACAGACATTGAGAACAAGGGGAGATTAAAGGGAAAGACAGAGATCACGGGGAGGATAAAGGGACAGAGAGTGAGATTACGGGATAGTTAATGGGACAGAGATCAAGATCAAGGGGAGGTTAAAGGGACAGAGAGTGAGATCACGAGGCGGTTTAAGGGACAGAGAGTGAGATCACGGGGAGGTTAAAGGGACAGAGAGTGAGATCACGGGGAGGTTAAACGGACAGTGAGTGAGATCAAGCGGATGTTAAAGGGACAGAGAGTGAGATCACGGGGAGGTTAAAGGGAGAGAGAGTGATATGATGGGCAGATTTAAGGGATAGAGAGTGAGATCACGGGAAAGTTAAGGGGAGAGAGTTTGAGATCATGGGGCGGATAATGGGCCAGAGAGTGAGATCACGGGGAGGTTAAAGGGACAGAGAGTTAGATCAAGGGGTGGTTAAAGGGACATGGAGTGATATCAAGGGGAGGTTTAAGGAATAGAGAGTGAGATCAGGGCGTTGTTCATGGGACAGAGAATGAGATCACGGGGAGGTTTAAGGCACAGAGATTGAGATCACGGGGAGGTTAAAGGGACAGAGAGTGAAATCACGGGGAGGTTAATGGGACAGAGAGTAAGATCACAGGGAGTTTAAAGAGACAGATTGCTAAATCATGGATGTTAAAGGGACAGAGAGTGAGATCACTGGGAAGTTAAAGGGACAGAGATTTAGATCACGGGGTGGTTAACGGGACAGAGAGTGAGATCACGGACAGGTTAAAGGGACAGAGAGAGATTATGGGGAGCTTAAATGGACAGAGAGTGAGATCACGGGGAGGTTAAATGGACAGAGAGTGAGATCACGGGGAGGTTAAAGGGACAGAGATTGAGAACACGGGGAGGTTAAAGAGACAGACAGTGAGATCACGGGGAGGTTAAAGGGACAGAGAGTGAGATCAGTGGGAGGTTAAAGGGACAGAGAGTGAGATCACGGGCAGTTTAATTGGACTGAGATTGAGATCACGGGGAGATTAAAGGGACTGAGAGTTAGATAACGGGGAGGTTAAAGCGACAGAGAGTGAGATCACGGGGAGGTTAAAGGGACAGAGATTGAGATCACGGGGAGGTTAAAGGGACAGACAGTGAGATCACGGGGAGGTTAAATGGACAGAGAGTGAGCTCACGGGAAGGTTAACGGGACAGAGAGTGAGATCACTGGGTGGTTAAAGACACAGAGAGTGAGATCACGGGGAGGTTAATAGGAATGAAAGTGAGGTCACGGAAAAGTTAAAGGGACAGAGAGTGAGATCACGGGGTGGTTAAAGGGACAGATAGTGATATCACGAGGAGGTTAAAGGGACAGAGAGTGAGATCAGGGGGAGGTTAATGGGATAAAGAGTGAGACCACCAGGAATTTAAAGGGACAGAGAGTGAGAACACGGGGAGTTGAAAGGGAAAGACAGAGATCACGGGGAGGTTAAAGGGACAGAGATGGAGTTAACGGGAAGGTTAAAGCGAGAGAGTGAGATCACGGGGAGTTTAAAGGGAGAGATAGTGAGATCACAGGGAGGTTAAAGGGAGAGAGAGTGAGATCAGGGGGACGTTAATGGCACAGATAGTGAGATCACAGGAAAGTTAAAGGGACAGAGAGTGAGATCACAGGGAGGTTAAAGGGACAGTAAGTGAGATTACGGGGAGGATTAAGGGATAGAGAGTGAGATCACGGGAACTTTAAAGGGACAGAGAGTGAGATCACGTGGAGGTTAAAGGGAAAGTGAGTGAGATCAACGGGAGGTTAAAGGGACAGAGAGTGAGATCACGGGCAGGTTAAAGGGACAGAGAGTGAGATCATGGGGTGTTTAAAGTGACTGAGAGAGAGATCACGGGGAGGTCAAAGGGACAGAGAGTGAGATCACGGGGAGGTGAAAGGGACAAAGAGTGAGATCACGGGGAGGTTTAAAGGTACAGAGAGTGAGATCATGGCGAGTTTAACGGGACAGAGAGTGAGATCAAAGGGAGGTTAAAGGGACAGAGAATGAGATCACGGAGATGTTAAAGTGACAGAGAGTGAGATCATCGGGGACAATTAAAGGGACAGAGTGTGAGATTAGGACATTAGTTAAAGGGACAGAGAGTGAGATCGGGGGACAGTTAAAGGGTCAGAGTGTGAGATCAGGGGGACATTTAAAGGGACACAGAGTGAGATCAGGGGGTCAGTTAAAGGGACAGAGTGTGAGATCAGGGGGACATTTCAAAGAACAGCGAATGAGATCACGGGGATTGTGGAAGGGACAGAGAGTGAGATCAGGGGGAGGTTAAAGGGACAGGGAGTGATATCACGGGGTGGTTTAAGGGATAGAGAGTGAGATAAGGAGTATGTTAATGGGATAGAGAGTGAGATCACCGGGAGGTGAAAGGGACAGAGAAAGAGATCACGGGGAGGTTAAAGGCACAGATATTGAGATCACGTGCAGTTTAAAGGGACAGAGCGTTAGATCACGGAGAGGTTAAAGGGACAGAGAGTGAGATCACGGGGTGGTTAAAGGGACAGAGAGTGAGATCACCGGGAGGTTAATGGGACAGAGAGTGATATGACGGGGAGGTTTAAGGGATAGAGAGTGAAATCACGGGAAATTTAGGGGGACAGAGAGTGAGATGAGCGGGAGGTGAATGGTCCAGAGAGTGAGATCACGGGGAGGTTAAAGGGACAGAGAGTGAGATCACGGGGAGGTTAAAGGGACAGAGAGTGAGATAACAGGGAGGTTAAAGGGACAGAGGGTGAGATCACGTGAATGTTAAATGGACAGACTGTGAGATCACGGGGAGGTTAAAGGGACCGATAGTGAGATCACGGGGAGGTTAAAGGGACAGAGAGTGAGATCACGGGGAGGTACTAGGGATAGAGAGTGAGATCACGGGGAGGTTAAAGGTACAGAGAGTGAGATCACGGGGAGGTTAAAGGGACAGAGGGTGAGATCACGGGAAGTTTAAAGGGACAGAGAGTGAGATCACAGGAATATAAATGGACAGAGAATGAGATCAGGGTCGGTTAAAGGGACAAAGATTGATTGGGGGACAGTTAAAGGGACAGAGAATGAGATCAGGGGGACAGTTAAAGGGACAAAGAGTGATATCAGGGACAGCTAAAGGGACAGAGAGAGAGCTGGGACTATTAAATGGACAGAGAGTGAGATTGGGGGCCAGTTAAAGGGACTGAGAGTGATATCAAGGGGACAGTTAAAGGGACAGAGATTGAGATCAGGGGGACAGATAAAGGAACAGAGAATGAGATCAGGGAAGGTTAAAGGGACAGAGTGAGATCACGGGAAGGTTAAATGGAAAGAGAGTGAGATCAAGGGGAGGTTAAATGAACAGAGATTGTGATCACGGGGTGGTTAAAGGGACAGAGATTGTGATCACGGGGAGGTTAAATGGACCGAGAGTGAGATCACGGGGAGGTTACAGGGACAGAGAGTGAGATCACGGGGAGGTTAAAGGGACAGGTAATGAATTCACGGGAAGCTTAAAGGGACAGAGAGTGAGAGCACGGGGAGGTTAAAGGGACAGAGAGCGAGATCACGGGGGTGCTAAAGGGACAGGGAGTGAGTTCACGTGGAGGCTAAAGGGAAAGAGACTGAGATCACTGGGAAGTTAAAGGGACAGAGATTTAGATCACGGGGAGGTTAACGGGTCAGAGAGTGAGATCACCGGGCGGTTAAAGGGACAGAGAGAGTTTACGGGGAGGTTAAAGCGACAGACGGTGAGATCACGGGGAGATTAATGTGACAGAGAGTGTGGTCACGTGGTCGTTAAAGGGACAGAGAGTGAGATCATGGGGAAGTTAAAGGGACAGAGAGTGAGATCACGGGGAGGTTAAAAGGACAGAGAGTCAGATCACGGGGAGGTTAATGGGACAGAGAGTGAGATCACGGGGAGATGAAAGGGACATAGAATGAGATCACAGGGAGGTTAAAGGGACAGAGAGTGAGATCACGGGCAGGTTAAATGGACAGAGATTGAGATCACGGTATGATTAAATGGATAGATAGATCAGGGAGTTTAAAGTGACAGAGAGTGAGATCACGGGGAGTTTAAAGTGACTGAGAGTGAGATCACGGGGAGGTCAAAGGGACAGAGAGTGACATCACGGGGAGGTTAAAGGGACAGAGAGTGAGATCACGGGGAGGTTAAAGGGACAGAGAGTGAGATCACGGGGTGGTTAAAGGGACAGAGAGTGAGATCACGGGGAGATTAAAGGGAGAGAGAGTGATATGAAGGGGAGGTTTAAGGGATAGAGAGTGAGAACACGGGAAAGTTAAGGGGAGAGCGAGTGAGATCATGGGGCGGTTAATGGGCCAGAGAGTGAGATCACGGGGAGGTTAAAGGGACAGAGAGTTAGTTCAAGGGGAGGTTAAAGGGACTGGGAGTGATATCAAGGCAAGGTTTAAGGGATAGAGAGTGAGATCAGGGGGATGTTAATGGGACAGAGAGTGAGATCACAGGCAGGTGAAAGGGACAGAGAGTGAGATCACGGGGAGTTTTAACGCACAGAGATTGAGATCACGGGGAGGTTAAAGGGACAGAGAGTTATTCACGGGGAGGTTAAAGGGACAGAGATTGAGATCACGGGGTGGTTAAAGGGACAGATAATGATATGACGGGGAGGTTTAAGGGATAGAGAGTGAGATCATGGGAAAGTTAAGGGGACAGAGAGTGAGATCAGGGGGACGTAAATGGGACAGATAATGAGATCACAGGGAGGTTAAATGGACAGAGAGTGAGATCACGGGGAGGTTAAAGGGACAGAAAGTGAGATTACGGGGAGGATTAAGGGATAGAGAGTGAGATCACGGGAATTTTAAAGGGACAGAAAGTGAGATCACGTGGAGGTTAAAGGGACAGTGAGTGAGATCAAGGGGAGGTTAAAGGGACAGAGAGATAGAACAGGGAGTTTAAAGGGACAGAGAGTGAGATCACGGGCAGCTTAAAGGGTCAGAGAGTGAGATCATGAGGAGTTTAAAGTGACTGAGAGTGAGATACAGGGGGAGGTCAAAGGGACAGAGAATGAGATCACGGGGAGTTTAAAGG
Source organism: Cetorhinus maximus (assembly GCF_964194155.1). Classification (NCBI taxonomy): domain Eukaryota; kingdom Metazoa; phylum Chordata; class Chondrichthyes; order Lamniformes; family Cetorhinidae; genus Cetorhinus; species Cetorhinus maximus. Next base: position 23,243 of record NW_027598616.1, read on the forward strand.
GACAGAGAGTGATATGACTGGGAGGTTTAAGGGATAGAGAGTGAGATCACGGGAAAGTTAAGGGGACAGAGAGTAAGATCAGGGGGAGGTTAATGGGCCAGAGAGTGAGATCACGGGGAGGTTAAAGGGACAGAGAGCGAGATCAGGGGAATTTTAAAGGGACAGAGAGTAAGATCACGTGGAGTTTAATGGGACAGAGAGATAGATCAGGGAGTTTAAAGTGACAGAGAGTGAGATCACGGGGAGTTAAAAGTGACTGAGAGTGAGATCACGGGGAGGTTAATGGGACAGAGAGTGTAATCACGGGGAGGTTAAAGGGACAGAGAGTGAGATCACGGGGAGGTTAAAGGGACAGAGAGTGAGATCACGGGGAGTTTAACGGGACAGAGAGTGAGATCAGGGGGTCAGTTAAAGGGTCAGAGAGTGTTATCAGGGGGTCAGTTAAAGGGACAGAGTGTGACATCAGCGGTACATTTCAAAGGACAACGAATGGGATCGAGGGGATAGTTAAAGGGATAGAGTGTTAGATCAGGGGCAGGTTAAAGGGACAGAGATTGAGATTACAGGGATTGTAAAGGGACAGAGAGTGACATCACAGGGAGGTTAAAGGGACATTGAGTGAGATCACGGGGAGGTTAAAGGGACAGAGAGTTAGTTCAAGGGGAGGTTAAAGGGACTGGGAGTGATATCAAGGCAAGGTTTAAGGGATAGAGAGTGAGATCAGGGGGATGTTAATGGGACAGAGAGTGAGATCACAGGCAGGTGAAAGGGACAGAGAGTGAGATCACGGGGAGTTTTAACGCACAGAGATTGAGATCACGGGGAGGTTAAAGGGACAGAGAGTTATTCACGGGGAGGTTAAAGGGACAGAGATTGAGATCACGGGGTGGTTAAAGGGACAGATAATGATATGACGGGGAGGTTTAAGGGATAGAGAGTGAGATCATGGGAAAGTTAAGGGGACAGAGAGTGAGATCAGGGGGACGTAAATGGGACAGATAATGAGATCACAGGGAGGTTAAATGGACAGAGAGTGAGATCACGGGGAGGTTAAAGGGACAGAAAGTGAGATTACGGGGAGGATTAAGGGATAGAGAGTGAGATCACGGGAATTTTAAAGGGACAGAAAGTGAGATCACGTGGAGGTTAAAGGGACAGTGAGTGAGATCAAGGGGAGGTTAAAGGGACAGAGAGATAGAACAGGGAGTTTAAAGGGACAGAGAGTGAGATCACGGGCAGCTTAAAGGGTCAGAGAGTGAGATCATGAGGAGTTTAAAGTGACTGAGAGTGAGATACAGGGGGAGGTCAAAGGGACAGAGAATGAGATCACGGGGAGTTTAAAGGGACAGAGAGTGATATGACTGGGAGGTTTAAGGGATAGAGAGTGAGATCACGGGAAAGTTAAGGGGACAGAGAGTAAGATCAGGGGGAGGTTAATGGGCCAGAGAGTGAGATCACGGGGAGGTTAAAGGGACAGAGAGCGAGATCAGGGGAATTTTAAAGGGACAGAGAGTAAGATCACGTGGAGTTTAATGGGACAGAGAGATAGATCAGGGAGTTTAAAGTGACAGAGAGTGAGATCACGGGGAGTTAAAAGTGACTGAGAGTGAGATCACGGGGAGGTTAATGGGACAGAGAGTGTAATCACGGGGAGGTTAAAGGGACAGAGAGTGAGATCACGGGGAGGTTAAAGGGACAGAGAGTGAGATCACGGGGAGTTTAACGGGACAGAGAGTGAGATCAGGGGGTCAGTTAAAGGGTCAGAGAGTGTTATCAGGGGGTCAGTTAACGGGACAGAGTGTGACATCAGCGGTACATTTCAAAGGACAACGAATGGGATCGAGGGGATAGTTAAAGGGATAGAGTGTTAGATCAGGGGCAGGTTAAAGGGACAGAGATTGAGATTACAGGGATTGTAAAGGGACAGAGAGTGAAATCACAGGGAGGTTAAAGGGACATTGAGTGCGATCACGGGGAGGTAAAAGGGACAGGGGAGTGAGAGCACGGGAAGGTTAAAGTGACAGAGAGTGAGATCAAGTTGACGTTAAAGTGACAGAGAGTGAGATCACGGGGAGGTAAAAGGGACAGAGAGTGAGATCACGGGGAGGTTTATGGGACAGAGAGTGAGATCGCGGGGTGGTTAAAGGGACAGAGAGTGAGATTACGGGAAAGTTAAAGGGACAGAGAGTGAGATCACGGGGAGGTTAAAGGGACAGTGAGTGAGATCACGGGGAAGTTAAAGGGACAGAGAGTGAGATCACGGGGAGGTTAAAGGCACAGAGAGATAGATCAGGGAGGTTAAAGGGACTGAGAGTGAGATCACGGGCAGGTTAATGGGGCAGAGAGTGATATCACGGGGAGTTTAAAGTGACTGAGAGTGAGATCACGGGGAGGTCAAAGGGACAGAGTGTGAGATCACGGGGAGGTTAATGGGACAGAGAGTGAGAACACCGGGAGTTTAAAAGGAAAGAGTGAGATCACGGGGTGTTTAAAGGGACAGAGAGTGAGCTCAAAGGGAGGTTAAAGGGACAGAGAGTGAGTTCATCGGAGACAATTAAAGGGACAGAGTGTGAGATTAGGGCATTTGTTAAAGGGACAGATAGTGAGATCAGGGGGACAGTTATAGGGTCAGAGAGTGAGATCAGGGGAACAGTAAAAGGATGAGAGAGTGAGATCAGGGGCACATTTAAAGGGACAGAGAGAGAGATCAGGGGGACAATTCATGGGACAGAGAGTGAGATCAGGGGGACAGTTAAAGGGACAGAGTTTGAGATCAGGGGGACAGTTAAAGGGACAGAGAGTGAGATCAGGGGGACAGTTAAAGGGACAGAGAGTGAGATCAGGGGGACCGTTCAAGGGACAGAGAGTGAGATCACGGGGAGGTTAATTGGACAGAGAGCGAGATGACGGGGAGGTTAAAGGGACAGAGAGTGAGATCACTGGGAGGTTAATGGGACAGAGAGTGAGATCACGGTGAGGTTAAAGGGGCAGAGAGTGAGATCAGGGAAAGTTCAAGGGACAGATAATGAGATCAGTGGGACAGTTAATGGGACAGAGAGTGAGATCAGGGGACAGTTAATGGGAAAGAGAGTGAGATCAGGGGGAGGTCATAGGGGCAGAGAGTGAGATCACGGGGTGGTTATAGGGACAGAGTGAGAACACGGGGACGTTAAAGGGACAGAGAGTGAGATCATGGGGAGATTAAAGGGACAGAGAGTGAGATCAAGGGGTTGTTAAACGGACTGAGAGTGGATTTACGGGGACGTTAAAGGGACAGAGAGTGAGATCATGGGGACAATTACAGGAACAGAGAGTGAGATCAGGGGCAGGTTAAAGGGACAGAGAGTGAGATCACGGGGATGTTAAAGGGACAGAGAGTGATATCACGGGGTGATTAAAGGGTCAGAGGGTGAGATCACGGGGAGGTTAAAAGAACAGAGAGTGAGATCACCTGGAGGTTAAAGGGACAGAGAGTGAGATCTCGTGGAGGTTAAAGGGACAGAGAGTGAGATCACGGGGATGTTGAAGGGACAGAGAGTGAGATCACGGGGAGGTTAAAGGGACAGAGATTGAGATCACGGGAACTTTAATGGGACAGAGAGTGAGATCACGGGGAGGTTAAAGGGACTGAGAGTGGATTTACGGGTACGTTAAAGGGACAGAGAGTGAGATCACGGTGAGTTTCAAGGGACAGAGAATGAGATCAGGGGGACAGTTTATGGGACAGAGAGTGAGATCACGTGGACAGTGAGAAGGACAGAGAGTTAGATCATGGGGACAGTTACAGGGACAGAGAGTGAGAATAGGAGGAGGTTAAAGGGACAGAGAGTGAGATCATGGGGAGGTTAAAGGGACAGAGAGTGAGATGACGGGGATGTTGAAGGGACAGAGAGTGAGATCACGGGGATGTTGAAGGGACAGAGAGTGAGATCACGGGGAGGTTAAAGGGACAGAGAGTGAGATCACGTGGAGGTTTAAGTGACAGAGAGTGAGATCACGGGGAGGTTAAAGGGACAGAGAGTGAGATCACGGGTACATTAAAGGCACAGAGAGTGAGATCTCGTGGAGGTTAAAGGGACAGAGAGTGAGATCACGGGGATGTTGAAGGGACAGAGAGTGAGATCACAGGGATGTTGAAGGGACAGAGAGTGAGATCACGGGGATGTTGAAGGGACAGAGAGTGAGATCACAGGGTGGTTAAAGGGACAGAGAGTGAGATCATGGGGTGGTTAAAGGGACAGAGAGTGAGATCACGGGGAGGTTAAAGGGACAGAGAGTGAGATCACAGGGAGGTTAAAGGGACAGAGAGTGAAATCACGGGGATGTTGAAGGGACAGAGAGTGAGATCACGGGGATGTTGAAGGGACAGAGAGTGAGATCACAGGGAGGTTAAAGGGACAGAGAGTGAGATCACGGGGTGGTTAAAGGGACAGAGAGTGAGATCACGGGGAGGTTAAAGGGAAAGAGAGTGAGATCACGGGGAGGTTAAAGGGACAGAGAGCGAGATCAGGGGAATTTTAAAGGGACAGAGAGTAAGATCACGTGGAGTTTAATGGGACAGAGAGATAGATCAGGGAGTTTAAAGTGACAGAGAGTGAGATCACGGGGAGTTAAAAGTGACTGAGAGTGAGATCACGGGGAGGTTAATGGGACAGAGAGTGTAATCACGGGGAGGTTAAAGGGACAGAGAGTGAGATCACGGGGAGGTTAAAGGGACAGAGAGTGAGATCACGGGGAGTTTAACGGGACAGAGAGTGAGATCAGGGGGTCAGTTAAAGGGTCAGAGAGTGTTATCAGGGGGTCAGTTAAAGGGACAGAGTGTGACATCAGCGGTACATTTCAAAGGACAACGAATGGGATCGAGGGGATAGTTAAAGGGATAGAGTGTTAGATCAGGGGCAGGTTAAAGGGACAGAGATTGAGATTACAGGGATTGTAAAGGGACAGAGAGTGACATCACAGGGAGGTTAAAGGGACATTGAGTGCGATCACGGGGAGGTAAAAGGGACAGAGAGTGAGAGCACGGGAAGGTTAAAGTGACAGAGAGTGAGATCAAGTTGACGTTAAAGTGACAGAGAGTGAGATCACGGGGAGGTAAAAGGGACAGAGAGTGAGATTACGGGAAAGTTAAAGGGACAGAGAGTGAGATCACGGGGAGGTTAAAGGGACAGTGAGTGAGATCACGGGGAAGTTAAAGGGACAGAGAGTGAGATCACGGGGAGGTTAAAGGCACAGAGAGATAGATCAGGGAGGTTAAAGGGACTGAGAGTGAGATCACGGGCAGGTTAATGGGGCAGAGAGTGATATCACGGGGAGTTTAAAGTGACTGAGAGTGAGATCACGGGGAGGTCAAAGGGACAGAGTGTGAGATCACGGGGAGGTTAATGGGACAGAGAGTGAGAACACCGGGAGTTTAAAAGGAAAGAGTGAGATCACGGGGTGTTTAAAGGGACAGAGAGTGAGCTCAAAGGGAGGTTAAAGGGACAGAGAGTGAGTTCATCGGAGACAATTAAAGGGACAGAGTGTGAGATTAGGGCATTTGTTAAAGGGACAGATAGTGAGATCAGGGGGACAGTTATAGGGTCAGAGAGTGAGATCAGGGGAACAGTAAAAGGATGAGAGAGTGAGATCAGGGGCACATTTAAAGGGACAGAGAGAGAGATCAGGGGGACAATTCATGGGACAGAGAGTGAGATCAGGGGGACAGTTAAAGGGACAGAGTTTGAGATCAGGGGGACAGTTAAAGGGACAGAGAGTGAGATCAGGGGGACAGTTAAAGGGACAGAGAGTGAGATCAGGGGGACCGTTCAAGGGACAGAGAGTGAGATCACGGGGAGGTTAATTGGACAGAGAGCGAGATGACGGGGAGGTTAAAGGGACAGAGAGTGAGATCACTGGGAGGTTAATGGGACAGAGAGTGAGATCACGGTGAGGTTAAAGGGGCAGAGAGTGAGATCAGGGAAAGTTCAAGGGACAGATAATGAGATCAGTGGGACAGTTAATGGGACAGAGAGTGAGATCAGGGGACAGTTAATGGGAAAGAGAGTGAGATCAGGGGGAGGTCATAGGGGCAGAGAGTGAGATCACGGGGTGGTTATAGGGACAGAGTGAGAACACGGGGACGTTAAAGGGACAGAGAGTGAGATCAGTGGGAGGTTAAAGGGACAGAGGGTTAGATGACGGGTAGGTTAAAGGGACAGAGGGTGAGATCATGGGGAGATTAAAGGGACAGAGAGTGAGATCAAGGGGTTGTTAAACGGACTGAGAGTGGATTTACGGGGACGTTAAAGGGACAGAGAGTGAGATCATGGGGACAATTACAGGAACAGAGAGTGAGATCAGGGGCAGGTTAAAGGGACAGAGAGTGAGATCACGGGGACGTTAAAGGGACAGAGAGTGATATCACGGGGTGATTAAAGGGTCAGAGGGTGAGATCACGGGGAGGTTAAAAGAACAGAGAGTGAGATCACCTGGAGGTTAAAGGGACAGAGAGTGAGATCTCGTGGAGGTTAAAGGGACAGAGAGTGAGATCACGGGGATGTTGAAGGGACAGAGAGTGAGATCACGGGGAGGTTAAAGGGACAGAGATTGAGATCACGGGAACTTTAATGGGACAGAGAGTGAGATCACGGGGAGGTTAAAGGGACTGAGAGTGGATTTACGGGTACGTTAAAGGGACAGAGAGTGAGATCACGGTGAGTTTCAAGGGACAGAGAATGAGATCAGGGGGACAGTTTATGGGACAGAGAGTGAGATCACGTGGACAGTGAGAAGGACAGAGAGTTAGATCATGGGGACAGTTACAGGGACAGAGAGTGAGAATAGGAGGAGGTTAAAGGGACAGAGAGTGAGATCATGGGGAGGTTAAAGGGACAGAGAGTGAGATGACGGGGATGTTGAAGGGACAGAGAGTGAGATCACGGGGATGTTGAAGGGACAGAGAGTGAGATCACGGGGAGGTTAAAGGGACAGAGAGTGAGATCACGTGGAGGTTTAAGTGACAGAGAGTGAGATCACGGGGAGGTTAAAGGGACAGAGAGTGAGATCACGGGTACATTAAAGGCACAGAGAGTGAGATCTCGTGGAGGTTAAAGGGACAGAGAGTGAGATCACGGGGATGTTGAAGGGACAGAGAGTGAGATCACAGGGATGTTGAAGGGACAGAGAGTGAGATCACGGGGATGTTGAAGGGACAGAGAGTGAGATCACAGGGTGGTTAAAGGGACAGAGAGTGAGATCATGGGGTGGTTAAAGGGACAGAGAGTGAGATCACGGGGAGGTTAAAGGGACAGAGAGTGAGATCACAGGGAGGTTAAAGGGACAGAGAGTGAAATCACGGGGATGTTGAAGGGACAGAGAGTGAGATCACGGGGATGTTGAAGGGACAGAGAGTGAGATCACAGGGAGGTTAAAGGGACAGAGAGTGAGATCACGGGGTGGTTAAAGGGACAGAGAGTGAGATCACGGGGAGGTTAAAGGGACAGAGAGTGAGATCACGGGGAGGTTAAAGGGACAGATAGTGAGATCACGGGAATGTTAAAGGGACAGAGATTGAGATCACGGGGAGGTTAAAGGGACAGAGAGTGAGATCACGGGGAGGTTAAAGGGACAGAGAGTGAGATCACGGGAATGTTAAAGGGACAGAGATTGAGATCTTGGTGAGGTTAAAGGGACTGAGGGTGAGATCACGGGGAGGTTAAAGGGACTGAGAGTGAGATCACGGGGAGGTTAAAGGGACTGAGAGTGAGATCACGGGGAGGTTAAAGGGACTGAGAGTGAGATCACGGTGAGGTTAAAGGGACTGAGAGTTAGATCTCGGGGAGTTTGAAGGGACAGAGAGTGAGATCAAGGGGAGGTTAAAGGGACAGAGAGTGAGATCATGGTGAGGTTACAGGGACAGAGAGTGAGATCACGGTGAGGTTAATGGGACAGAGAGTGAGATCATGGGGAGGTTAAAGGGACAGAGAGTGAGATCATGGGGAGGTTAAAGGGACAGAGAGTGAGATCACGGTGAGGTTAAATTGACTGAGAGTGAGATCAAGGGGAGGTTAAAGGGACAGAGAGTGATATCATGGTGAGGTTACAGGGACAGAGAGTGAGATCACGGTGAGGTTAAAGGGACAGAGAGTGAGATCATGGGCAGGTTAAAGGGACTGAGAGTGAGATCATGGTGAGATTACAGGGACAGAGAGTGAGATCACGGTGAGGTTAAAGGGACAGAGAGTGATATCTCGGGGAGTTTGAAGGGACTGAGAGTGAGATCTCGGGGAGTTTGAAGGGACAGAGAGTGAGATCTCGGGGAGGTTAAAGGGACAGAGAGTGAGATCTCGGAGAGTTTGAAGGGACTGAGAGTGAGATCACGGTGAGGTTAAAGGGACAGAGAGTGAGATCACGGGGAGGTTAAAGGGACTGAGAGTGAGATCTCGGGGAGTTTGAAGGGACAGAGAGTGAGATCACGGTGAGGTTAAAGGGACAGAGAGTGAGATCACGGGGATGTTAAAGGGACTGAGAGTGAGATCACGGTGAGGTTAATAGGAATGAAAGTGAGGTCACGGAGAAGTTAAAGGGACAGAGAGTGAGATCACGGGGTGGTTAAAGGGACAGATAGTGATATCACGAGGAGGTTAATGGGATAAAGATTGAGATCACCGGGATTTTAAAGGGACTGAGAGTGAGAACACGGGGAGTTGAAGGGGAAAGACAGAGATCACGGGGAGGTTAAAGGGACAGAGATGGAGTTAACGGGGAGGTTAAAGCGAGAGAGTGAGATCACGGGGAGTTTAAAGGGAGAGATAGTGAGATCACGGGGAGTATTAAGAGACAGAGATTTTGATCATGGGGAGTTTGAAGGGACAGAGAGTGAGATCACAGGGAGTTTAAAGGGACAGAGATTTTGATCACGGGGAGGTTAACGGGACAGAGAGTGAGATCACAGGGAGGTTAAAGGGATAGAGAGTGAGATCATGGGGAGCTTAAAGGGACAGAGAGTGAGATCACAGGGAGGTTAAAGGGACAGAGAGTGAGATCACAGGGAGGTTAAAGGGACAGAGAGTGAGATCATGGGGAGGTTGAAGGGACAGACAGTGAGAACAAGGGGAGATTAAAGGGAAAGACAGAGATCACGGGGAGGTGAAAGGTACAGAGAGTGAGATCACGGGGAGTTTAAATGGACAGAGATTGAGATCACGGGAAGATTAAATGGACAGAGTGAGATCACTGGGACGTTAAAGGGACAGAGATTGAGATCATGGGGAGGTTAAAGGCACAGAGATTGAGATCACGGGACGTTAACGGAACAGAGATTGAGATCACGGGGAGGTTAAAGGGACAGAGAGCAAGATCAAGGGGAGGTTAAAGGGACAGAGAGTGAGATCACGAGGCGGTTTAAGGGACAGAGAGTGAGATCTCGGGGAGGTTAAAGGGACAGAGAGTGAGATCACGGGGAGGTTTAAGGGATAGCGAGTGAGATTACTGGATAGTGAAAGGGACAGAGAGTGAGATCACGGGGAGGTTAAACGGACAGTGAGTGAGATCAAGCGGATGTTAAAGGGACAGAGAATGAGATCACGGGGAGTTTAAATGGACAGAGATTGAGATCACGGGGAGGTTAAAGGGACAGAGAGTGAGGTCACGGTGTGGTTAAAGGGACAGAGAGTGAGATCACGGGGAGGTTAAAGGGAGAGAGAGTGATATGATGGGGAGGTTTAAGGAATAGAGAGTGAGATCACGGGAAAGTTAAGGGGAGAGAGTTTGAGATCATGGGACGGTTAATGGGCCAGAGAGTGAGATCACGGGGAGGTTAAAGGGACAGAGAGTTAGATCAAGGGGAGGTTAAAGGGACATGGAGTGATATCAAGGGGAGGTTTAAGGAATAGAGAGTGAGATCAGGGGGATGTTCATGGGACAGAGAATGAGATCACGGGGAGGTTTAAGGCACAGAGATTGAGATCACGGGGAGGTTAAAGGGACAGAGAGTGAAATCACGGGGAGGTTAATGCGACAGAGATTTAGATCACGGGGTGGTTAACGGGACAGAGAGTGAGATCACGGACAGGTTAAAGGGACAGAGAGAGATTACGGGGAGCTTAAATGGACAGAGAGTGAGATCACGGAGAGGTTAAATGGACAGAGAGTGAGATCACGGGGAGGTTAAAGGGACAGAGATTGAGAACACGGGGAGGTTAAAGAGACAGACAGTGAGATCACGGGGAGGTTAAAGGGACAGAGAGTGAGATCAGTGGGAGGTTAAAGGGACAGAGAGTGAGATCACGGGCAGTTTAATTGGACTGAGATTGAGATCACGGGGAGATTAAAGGGACTGAGAGTTAGACAACGGGGAGGTTAAAGCGACAGAGAGTGAGATCACGGGGAGGTTAAAGGGACAGAGATTGAGATCACGGGGAGGTTAAAGGGACAGACAGTGAGATCACGGGGAGGTTAAATGGACAGAGAGTGAGCTCACGGGAAGGTTAACAGGACAGAGAGTGAGATCACTGGGTGGCTAAAGACACAGAGAGTGAGATCACGGGGAGGTTAATAGGAATGAAAGAAAGGTCACAGAGAAGTTAAAGGGACAGAGAGTGAGATCACGGGGTGGTTAAAGGGACAGATAGTGATATCACGAGGAGGTTAAAGGGACAGAGAGTGAGATCAGGGGGAGGTTAATGGGATAAAGAGTGAGATCACCAGGATTTTAAAGGGACAGAGAGTGAGAACACAGGGAGTTGAAAGGGAAAGACAGAGATCACGGGGAGGTTAAAGGGACAGAGATGGAGTTAACGGGGAGGTTGAAGCGAGAGAGTGAGATCACGGGGAGTTTAATGGGAGAGATAGTGAGATCACAGGGAGGTTAAAGAGACAGAGATTTTGATCATGGGGAGTTTAAAGGGACAGAGAGTGAGATCACAGGGAGGTTAAAGGGACAGAGATTTTGATCACGGGGAGGTTAACGGGACAGAGAGTGAGATCATGTGAGCTTAAAGGGACAGAGATTTTGATCACGGGGAGGTTAACGGGAGAGAGAGTGAGATCATGGGGAGCTTAAAGGGACAGAGAGTGAGATCACGGGAAGATTAAATGGACAGAGTGAGATCACTGGGACGTTAAAGGGACAGAGAGTGAGATCACGGGGAGGTTAAAGGCACAGAGATTGAGATCACGGGGACATTAACGGGACAGAGATTGAGATCACGGGGAGGTTAAAGGGACAGAGAGTGAGATCACGAGGCGGTTTAAGGGACAGAGAGTGAGATCACGGGGAGGTTAAAGGGACAGAGAGTGAGATTAAGGGGGAGGTTTAAGGGATAGAGAGTGAGATTACGGGATAGTTAAAGGGACAGAGAGTGAAATCACGGGGAGGTTAATGGGACAGAGAGTGATATGACGGGGAGGTTTAAGGGATAGAGAGTGAGATCACGGGGAGGTTAAAGGGACAGAAAGTGAGATTACGGGGAGGATTAAGGGATAGAGAGTGAGATCACGGGAACTTTAAAGGGACAGAGAGTGAGATCACGTGGAGGTTAAAGGGAAAGTGAGTGAGATCAAGGGGAGGTTAAAGGGACAGAGAGATAGATCAGGGAGTTTAAAGGGACAGAGAGTGAGATCACGGGCAGGTTAAAGGGACAGAGAGTGAGATCATGGGGAGTTTAAAGTGACTGAGAGAGAGATCACGGGGAGGTCAAAGGGACAGAGAGTGAGATCACGGGGAGCTGAAAGGGACAGAGAGTGAGATCACGGGGAGGTTAAAGGGACAGAGAATGAGATCACGGGGATGTTAAAGTGACAGAGAGTGAGATCATCGGGGACAATTAAAGGGACAGAGTGTGAGATTAGGACATTAGTTAAAGGGACAGATAGTGAGATCGGGGGTCAGTTAAAGGGACAGAGTGTGAGATCAGGGGGACATTTCAAAGAACAGCGAATGAGATCACGGGGAAAGTTAAAGGGACAGAGAGTGAGATCACGGGGTGGTTAGAGGGACAGGGAGTGATATCACGGGGTGGTTTAAGGGATAGAGAGTGAGATAAGGAGTATGTTAATGGGATAGAGAGTGAGATCACCGGGAGGTGAAAGGGACAGAGAATGAGATCACGGGGAGGTTAAAGGCACAGATATTGAGATCACGTGGAGTTTAAAGGGAGAGAGAGTTAGATCACGGAGAGGTTAAAGGGACAGAGAGTGAGATCACGGGGTGGTTAAAGGGACAGAGAGTGAGATCACGGGGAGGTTAATGGGACAGAGAGTGATATGACGGGGAGGTTTAAGGGATAGAGAGTGAGATCATGGGAAATTTAGGGGGACAGAGAGTGAGATCAGCGGGAGGTGAATGGTCCAGAGCGAGAGATCACGGGGAGGTTAAAGGGACAGAGAGTGAGATCACGGGGAGGTTAAAGGGACAGAGAGTGAGATAACAGGGAGGTTAAAGGGACAGAGGGTGAGATCACGTGAATGTTAAATGGACAGACTGTGAGATCACGGGGAGGTTAAAGAGACCGATAGTGAGATCACGGGGAGGTTAAAGGGACAGAGAGTGAGATCACAGGGAGGTACTAGGGATAGAGAGTGAGATCACGGGGAGGTTAAAGGGACAGAGAGTGAGATCACGGGGAGGTTAAAGGGACAGAGGGTGAGATCACGGGAAGTTTAAAGGGACAGAGAGTGAGATCACAGGAATATAAATGGACAGAGAATGAGATCAGGGTCGGTTAAAGGGACAAAGATTGATTGGGGGACAGTTAAAGGGACAGAGAATGAGATCAGGGGGAGAGTTAAAGGGACAAAGAGTGATATCAGGGACAGCTAAAGGGACAGAGAGAGAGCTGGGACTATTAAATGGACAGAGAGTGAGATTGGGGGCCAGTTAAAGGGACTGAGAGTGATATCAAGGGGACAGTTAAAGGGACAGAGATTGAGATCAGGGGGACAGATAAAGGAACAGAGAATGAGATCAGGGAAGGTTAAATGGAAAGAGAGTGAGATCAAGGGGAGGTTAAATGAACAGAGATTGTGATCACGGGGCGGTTAAAGGGACAGAGATTGTGATCACGGGGAGGTTAAATGGACCGAGAGTGAGATCACGGGGAGGTTACAGGGACAGAGAGTGAGATCACGGGGAGGTTAAAGGGACAGTGAGTGAGAGCACGGGGAGGTTAAAGGGACAGAGAGCGAGATCACGGGGGTGCTAAAGGGACAGGGAGTGAGTTCACGGGGAGGCTAAAGGGAAAGAGAGTGAGATAACTGGGAAGTTAAAGGGACAGAGATTTAGATCACGGGGAGGCTAAAGGGACAGGGAGTGAGATCACGGGGAGGCTAAAGGGAAAGAGACTGAGATCACTGGGAAGTTAAAGGGACAGAGATTTAGATCACGGTGAGGTTAACGTGTCAGAGAGTGAGATCACCGGGAGGTTAAAGGGACAGAGAGAGTTTACGGGGAGGTTAAAGCGACAGACGGTGAGATCACGGGGAGATTAATGTGACAGAGAGTGAGGTCACGTGGTCGTTAAAGGGTCAGAGAGTGAGATCATGGGGAAGTTAAAGGGACAGAGAGTGACATCACGGGGAGGGTAAAAGGACAGAGAGTCAGATCACGGGGAGGTTAATGGGACAGAGAGTGAGATCACGGGGAGATGAAAGGGACATAGAATGAGATCACAGGGAGGTTAAAGGGACAGAGAGTGAGATCACGGGCAGGTTAAATGGACAGAGATTGAGATCACGGTAAGATTAAATGGATAGATAGATCAGGGAGTTTAAAGTGACAGAGAGTGAGATCACGGGAAGTTTAAAGTAACTGAGAGTGAGATCACGGGGAGGTCAAAGGGACAGAGAGTGACATCACGGGGAGGTTAAAGGGACAGAGAGTGAGATCACGGGGAGGTTAAAGGGACAGAGAGTGAGATCACGGGGTGGTTAAAGGGATAGAGAGTGAGATCACGGGGAGATTAATGGGAGAGAGAGTGATATGATGGGGAGGTTTAAGGGATAGAGAGTGAGAACACGGGAAAGTTAAGGGGAGAGCGAGTGAGATCATGGGGCGGTTAAAGGGACAGAGAGTTAGATCACGGGGAGGTTAAAGGGACAGAGAGTGAGATCACGGGGAGGTTAAAGGGACAGGGAGTGATATCAAGGCGAGGTTTAAGGGATAGAGAGTGAGATCAGGGGGATGTTAATGGGACAGAGAGTGAGATCACAGGCAGGTTAAAGGGACCGAGAGTGAGATCACGGGGAGGTAAATGGGATAGAGATTGAGATCACGGGGAGGTGAAAGGGACAGAGAATGAGATCACGGGGAGTTTTAACGCACAGAGATTGAGATCACGGGGAGGTTAAAGGGACAGAGAGTTAGATCACGGGGAGGTTAAAGGGACAGAGAGTGAGATCACGGGGTGGTTAAAGGGACAGATAGTGATATGACGGGGAGGTTTAAGGGATAGAGAGTGAGATCATGGGAAAGTTAAGGGGACAGAGAGTGAGATCAGGGGGACGTAAATGGGACAGATAATGAGATCACAGGGAGGTTAAATGGACAGAGAGTGAGATCACGGGGAGGTTAAAGGGACAGAAAGTGAGATTACGGGGAGGATTAAGGGATAGAGAGTGAGATCACGGGAATTTTAAAGGGACAGAAAGTGAGTTCACGTGGAGGTTAAAGGGACAGTGAGTGAGATCAAGGGGAGGTTAAAGGGACAGAGAGATAGATCAGGGAGTTTAAAGGGACAGAGAGTGAGATCACGGGCAGTTTAAAGGGTCAGAGAGTGAGATCATGGGGAGTTTAAAGTGACTGAGAGTGAGATACAGGGGGAGGTCAAAGGGACAGAGAGTGAGATCACGGGGAGGTTAAAGGGACAGAGAGTGATATGACGGGGAGGTTTAAGGGATAGAGAGTGAGATCACGGGAAAGTTAAGGGGACAGAGAGTGAGATCAGGGGGAGGTTAATGGGCCAGAGAGTGAGATCACGGGGAGGTTAAAGGGACAGAGAGTGAGCTCACGGGGAGGTTAAAGGGAAAGAGAGTGAGATCACGGGGAGGTTAATGGGACAGAGAGCGAGATCACGGGAATTTTAAAGGGACAGAGAGTGAGATCACGTGGAGTTTAATGGGACAGAGAGATAGATCAGGGAGTTTAAAGTGACAGAGAGTGAGATCACGGGGAGTTAAAAGTGACTGAGAGTGAGATCACGGGGAGGTCAAAGGGACTAAGAGTGACATCACGGGGAGTTTAAAGGGACAGAGAGTGAGATCACGGGGAGGTTAAAGGGACAGAGAGTGAGATCAGGGGGTCAGTTAAAGGGTCAGAGAGTGAGATCAGGGGGACAGTTAAAGGAACAGAGAGTGAGATCAGGGGGACATTTAAAGGGACAGAGAGTGTTATCAGGGGGTCAGTTAAAGGGACAGAGTGTGACATCAGCGGTACATTTCAAAGGACAACGAATGGGATCGAGGGGATAGTTAAAGGGACAGAGTGTTAGATCAGGGGCAGGTTAAAGGGACAGAGATTGAGATTACAGGGATTGTAAAGGGACAGAGAGTGACATCACAGGGAGGTTAAAGGGACATTGAGTGCGATCACGGGGAGGTAAAAGGGACAGAGAGTGAGAGCACGGGAAGGTTAAAGTGACAGAGAGTGAGATCAAGTTGACGTTAAAGTGACAGAGAGTGAGATCATGCGGAAGTTAATGAGACAGAGAGTGAGATCACGAGGAGGTTAAAGGGACAGAGAGTAAGATCACGGGGAGGTTAAAGGGACAGAGAGTGAGATCACGGGGTGGTTAAAGGGACAGAGAGTGAGATCACGGGGAGGTTAAAGGGACAGAGTGTGAGATCACGGGGAGGTTTAAGGGACAGACAGATAGATCAGGGAGGTTAAAGGGACAGAGAATGAGATCACAGGCAGGTTAAAGGGACAGAGATTGAGATCACGGGAAGATTAAAGGGACAGAGTGAGATCACGGGGAGGTTAAAGGGACAGAGAGTGAGATCATGAGGAGGTTAAAGGGACATTGAGTGTGATCATGGGGAGGTTAAAGGGACAGAGAGTGAGATCATGAGGAGGTTGAAGGGACATTGAGTGCGATCATGGGGAGGTAAAATGGACAGAGAGTGAGATCACGGGGTGTTTAAAGGGATAGAGAGTGTGATCATGGGGAGGTTGAAGGGACAGAGAGTGAGGTCACGGGAAGGTTAAAGGGACAGAGAGTGAGATTACGGGGATGGTAAAGGGACAGAGAGTGAGATCACGGGGACGTTAAAGAGACAGAGAGTAAGATCACTGGGAGGTTAAAGGGACAGAGAGTGAGATCAGGGGGAGGTTAAAGGGACAGAGAGATAGATCTGGGAGGTTAAAGGTACAGAGAGTGAGATCACTGGGACGTTAATGGGACAGAGAGTGAGATCACGGGGAGGTTAAAGGGACAGAGAGATAGATCTGGGAGGTTAAAGGGACTGATAGTGAGATCACGGGCAGGTTACAGGGACAGAGAGTGAGATCACCGGGAGTTTAAAGTGACTGAGAGTGAGATCACGGGGAGGTCAAAGGGACAGAGAGTGAGATCACGGGGAGGTTAAAGGGACAGAGAGTGAGATCAGGGGACAGTTAATGGGACAGAGAATGAGATCAGGGGGACCGTTAAATGGACAGAGAGTGAGATCAGGGACAGTTAAAGGGATGGAGATTGAGGTCAGGGGGAGTTTAAAGGGACAGGGAGTGAGATCACGATGGAGGTTAATGGGACAGAGAGTGAGATCACGGGGTGGTTATAGGGGCAGAGAGTGAGATCACGGGGTGGTTATAGGGACAGAGTGAGATCACGGGGAGTTTAAACGGACAGAGAGTGAGCTCAAAGGGATGTTAAAGGGACAGAGAGTGAGATCATCGGGGACAATTAAAGGGACAGAGTGTGAGATTAGGGCATTAATTAAAGGGACAGATAGTGAGATCAGGGGGACAGTTAAAGGGTCAGAGAGTGAGATCAGGGGGACAGTTAAAGGAACAGAGCGTGAGATCAGGGGGACATTTAAAGGGACAGAGTGTGAGATCAGGGGGACAGTTCAAGGGACACTGAGGGAGATCAGGGGGACAGTTAAAAGGACAGA
>NW_027598617.1:0-40325 GCF_964194155.1 Cetorhinus maximus
AGATGGAAGTGGGGAGTCAAGGGGAGAGGGGAGGGGGAAGTCAGGGGGAGAGGGGAGGGGGAAGTTAAGGGGAGAGGGGATGGGGATGTCAAGGGGACAGGGGAAGCGGAAGTCAAGGGGAGAAGGGAGGGTGATGTCATTGGGAGAGGGGAAAGGTGAGGAGGGAGTCAAGGGGAGAGGGGACGGGTAGTCAATGGGAGAGTGGAGGGGGGAGTCAAGGGAAGAGTGGAGGGGGCAGTCAAGGGTTGAGTCAAGGGTAGAGGGGATGGGGAGGTCAAGGGGAGAGGGGAGCGGGGAGTCAAGGGGAGAGGTGAGCGGGGAGTCAAGGGGAGATGGAAGTGGGGAGTCAAGGGGAGAGGCGAGGGGGATGTCAAGGGGAGAGGGGAGGGGGAAGTCAATGGGAGAGTGGAGGGGGAGTCAATGGGAGAGTGGAGGGGGAGTCAATGGGAGAGTGGAGGGGGGAGTCAAGGGAAGAGGAGAGGGGGGAGGCAAGGGAAGAGGGGAGGGGGGAGTCAAAGGGAGAAGGGATGGGGGAGTCAAGGGGAGGGGGGAGTCCGGGGGAGAGGGGAGGAGGGAGTCAAGGGGAGAGGCGACGGCGGAGTAAATGGGAGAGGGTAGATGGGAGAAAGGGGAGAGGGGAGGGGGTTGTCAAGGAGGGAGGGGAGGTTGGAGTCAAGAGGAGATGGAAGCGGGGAGTCAAAGGGAGAGGGAAGCGGGGAGGCAATGGGAGAGGGGAGAGGGGAGTCAAGAGGAGAGCTGAGGGGGAGTCAAGGGGAGATGGGAGGGTGGATTCAAGGGGAGAGGGGACGGGGGAGTCAAGGGGAGAGGGGAGGGGTAGTCAGGGGGAGAGGGGAGGGGGAAGTCAGGGGGAGAGGGGAGGGGGATGTAAAGGGGACAGGGGAGGCGGAAGTCAAGGAGAGAAGGGAGGGTGATGTCATGGGGAGAGGGGAAAGGTGAGGAGGGAGTCAAGGGGAGAGGGGAGGGGGAGTCAAGGGGAGAGTGGAGGGTGATGTCAAGGGGAGAGGGGAGTGGGGAGTCAAGGGGAGAGGGAAGTGGAGAGTCAAGGGGAGAGGGGAGCAGGGTGCCAAGGGGAGAGGGGAGGGGGAGTCAAGGTGGGAGTCAAAGGGAGAGGAGAGGGGGGAGTCCAAGGGAGAGGGGAGGGGGTTGTCAAGGGGAGGCAGGAGGGGGGAATCCAGGGGAGAGGAGTAGGTGGTGTCAAGGGAAGAGGGGAATGGGGAGTCGAGGGGATAGGGAAGTGGGGAGTCAAGGGGAGAGTGGAGAGGGAGGAGGGAGTCAAGCGGAGAGGGGAGGGGGGAGTCGAGGGGAGGGTGCAGTCAAGGGGAGAGTAGAGAGGGAGCAGGGAGACAAGGGTAGATGGGAGGGGGGAGAGGGGCTGGGGAGAGGGATGGGGAAGAGGGGAGATGGGAAGGGGAGGGGGAGAGGAGAGGGGTAGAGGGGAGGGGTAGGGGGAGAGGTGAAGGGGTAGGGGGCAGGTGGGGAGTCAAGGGGCGGGGGGAGTGAGGAGTCAAGGGGAGCAGGAAGGCGGGAGTCAAGTGAAGGGGGGAGAGGGGAAGTGGGGAGTTAAGGGGAGAGGGGAGGGGGGGATTCAAGGGGGGAGGAGAGAGTGCAGGGGGGAGTCGAGGGGAGGGGGGAGTCAAGGGGAGAGGGGAGGGGGAGTCAAGGGTAGAGGGGAGGGGGATGTCAAGGGAAGAAGGGAGGGGAGAGTCAAGGGGAGAGGGGAGGGGGGAGTCAAGGGGAAAGTAGAGAGGGAGGAGGGAGGCAATCGGAGAGGGAAGGTGGCAGTCATGGGGAATCTAGGGGACTGGGGAGGGGGGAGTCAAGGGAGAGGGGAGGGGGGAGTCAAGGGGAGAGGGGAGGGGGGAGTCAAGGGGAGAGGGGAGAGGGGAGTCAAGGGGAGAGGGGAGGGGGGAGTCAAGGGGAGAGGGGAGGGGGGAGTCAAGGGGAGAGGGGAGGGGGGAGTCAAGGGGAGAGGGGAGGGGGGAGTCAAGGGGAGAGGGGAGGGGGGAGTCAAGGGGAGAGGGGAGGGGGGAGCCAAGGGGAGAGGGGAGGTGGGAGGTGGGAGAGGGGAGGTGGGAGAGGGGAGAGGCGAAGGGGTAGAGGGCAGGGGGGAGTCAAGGGGTGGGGGGAGGGTGTAGTCAAGGGGAGAAGGGAAAGGTGGAGTCAAGGGGAGAGGGGAGGGTGGAGTCATGGGGAGAGGGGAGGGGGAGTCAAGGGGACAGGGGAGGGGGAGTCAAGGGGACAGGGGAGTGTGTAGTCCAGGGGAGAAAGGAAAGGGGAGGCAAGGGGAGAGGGGAGGGGGAGTCAAGGGAAGAGGGGAGGGGGAGTCAAGGGGACAGGGGAGTGTGTAGTCAAGGGGAGAAGGGAAAGGTGGAGTCAAGTGGAGAGGGGAAGAGGGAGTCAAGGGGAGAGGGGAGGGTGTAGTCAAGGGGAGAAGGGAAAGGTGGGGTCAAGGGGAGAGGGGAGGGGGAGTCAAGGGGACAGGGGAGTGTGTAGTCCAGGGGAGAAAGGAAAGGGGGAGTCAAGGGGAGAGGAGAGGTGGGAGTCATGGGGTGACGGGTGGGGAGAGTCAAGGGGAGAATTGATGGGGGAGTCAAGGGGAGAGGGGAGGGTGCTGTCAAGGGGAGAGGGGAGGTGGGAGTCATGGGGTGACGGGTGGGGAGAGTCAAGGGGAGAATTGATGGGGGAGTCAAGGGGAGAGGGGAGGGTGCTGTCAAGGGGAGAGGGGAGGTGGGAGTCATGGGGTGACGGGTGGGGAGAGTCAAAGGGAGAAGGGAGGGGGGAGTCATGGGGAGAGGGGAGGGGGGAGTCGAGGGAATAGGGGAGGGGGGAGAGGGGAGAGGTGGAGGGCGGCAAGGGGAGAGGGGAGGGAGGAGTCAAGGAGAGGGGAAGGGGGTGTCAAAGGGATATGGGAGTGGGGAGTCAATGGGAGAGGGATGTGTGGAGTAAAGGGGAGAGGGGAAGGGGGCATCAAAGTGAGAGGGGAGGGGGGAGTCACGGGGAAAGGGGAGGGCGGAGTCAAGGGGAAATGGGAGGGTGGAGTCAAGAGGAGAGGGGAGTGGCGAGTCAAGGGGATAGGGTATGGGGGAGTCAAGGGGAGAGGGGAGAGGGAAGTCGAGGGGAGTGGGGAGTCATGGGGAGTGGGGAGGGGGGAGTCAATGGGAACGGGGTGGGTGGATTCAAGAGGAGAAGGGAGGAGGGAGTCAAGGAGATAGGGGAGTGGGGAGTCAAGGGGCGAGGGGAAGGGGAAGTAATGGAGAGAGGGGAAAGGGGAGGAAGGAGTCAAGGGGAGTCAATGGGAGAGGGGAGGGGGGCGTCCGGAGGAGAGGGGAGGGGGTAGTCAGGGGGAGAGGGGAGGGGGGGAGTCAGGGAGAGAGGGGAGGGGGGGAGTCAAGGGGAGAGGGAGGGGGTGGTCAAGGGGAGAGGGGATGGTCGAGTTAAAGGGAGAGGGGAGGGGGGAGTCAAGGGGGAGATGGGAGGGTGGAGTTAAGGGGAGAGGGGAGGGGGGAGTCAAGGGGAGATGGGAGGGGGAGTCAAGGGGAGAGGGGAGGGGGAGTCAAGGGAGAGGGGAGAGGGGAGTCAAGGGGAGAGGGGAGGGGGGAGTCAAGGGGAGAGGGGAGGGGGGAGTCAAGGGGAGAGGGGAGGGGGGAGTCAAGGGGAGAGGGGAGGGGGGAGTCAAGGGGAGAGGGGAGGGGGAGTCAAGGGGAGAGGGGAGGGGGAGCCAAGGGGAGAGGGGAGGTGGGAGGTGGGAGAGGGGAGGTGGGAGAGGGGAGAGGCGAAGGGGTAGAGGGCAGGGGGGAGTCAAGGGGTGGGGGGAGGGTGTAGTCAAGGGGAGAAGGGAAAGGTGGAGTCAAGGGGAGAGGGGAGGGTGGAGTCATGGGGAGAGGGGAGGGGGAGTCAAGGGGACAGGGGAGGGGGAGTCAAGGGGACAGGGGAGTGTGTAGTCCAGGGGAGAAAGGAAAGGGGGAGGCAAGGGGAGAGGGGAGGGGGAGTCAAGGGAAGAAGGGGAGGGGGAGTCAAGGGGACAGGGGAGTGTGTAGTCAAGGGGAGAAGGGAAAGGTGGAGTCAAGTGGAGAGGGGAAGAGGGAGTCAAGGGGAGAGGGGAGGGTGTAGTCAAGGGGAGAAGGGAAAGGTGGGGTCAAGGGGAGAGGGGAGGGGAGTCAAGGGGACAGGGGAGTGTGTAGTCCAGGGGAGAAAGGAAAGGGGGAGTCAAGGGGAGAGGGGAGGTGGGAGTCATGGGGTGACGGGTGGGGAGAGTCAAGGGGAGAATTGATGGGGGAGTCAAGGGGAGAGGGGAGGGTGCTGTCAAGGGGAGAGGGGAGGTGGGAGTCATGGGGTGACGGGTGGGGAGAGTCAAGGGGGAGAATTGATGGGGGAGTCAAGGGGAGAGGGGAGGGTGCTGTCAAGGGGAGAGGGGAGGTGGGAGTCATGGGGTGACGGGTGGGGAGAGTCAAAGGGAGAAGGGAGGGGGGAGTCATGGGGAGAGGGGAGGGGGAGTCGAGGGAATAGGGGAGGGGGGAGAGGGGAGAGGTGGAGGGCGGCAAGGGGAGAGGGGAGGGAGGAGTCAAGGAGAGGGAAGGGGGTGTCAAAGGGATATGGGAGTGGGGAGTCAATGGGAGAGGGATGTGTGGAGTAAAGGGGAGAGGGGAAGGGGGCATCAAAGTGAGAGGGGAGGGGGGAGTCACGGGGAAAGGGGAGGGCGGAGTCAAGGGGAAATGGGAGGGTGGAGTCAAGAGGAGAGGGGAGTGGCGAGTCAAGGGGATAGGGTATGGGGGAGTCAAGGGGAGAGGGGAGAGGGAAGTCGAGGGGAGTGGGGAGTCATGGGGAGTGGGGAGGGGGGAGTCAATGGGAACGGGGTGGGTGGATTCAAGAGGAGAAGGGAGGAGGGAGTCAAGGAGATAGGGGAGTGGGGAGTCAAGGGGCGAGGGGAAGGGGAAGTAATGGAGAGAGGGGAAAGGGGAGGAAGGAGTCAAGGGGAGTCAATGGGAGAGGGGAGGGGGGCGTCCGGAGGAGAGGGGAGGGGGTAGTCAGGGGGAGAGGGGAGGGGGGGAGTCAGGGAGAGAGGGGAGGGGGGGAGTCAAGGGGAGAGGGAGGGGGTGGTCAAGGGGAGAGGGGATGGTCGAGTTAAAGGGAGAGGGGAGGGGGGAGTCAAGGGGAGATGGGAGGGTGGAGTTAAGGGGAGAGGGGAGGGGGGAGTCAAGGGGAGATGGGAGGGGGGAGTTAAGGGGAGGGGGGAGTCAAGGGGAGATGGGAGAGTGGTGTCAAGGGGAGAGAGGAGTGGGGTGTCAAGGTGAGAGGCGAGGGGTAAGTCAAGGGGAGAGGGCAGGGGGAGAGGAGAGGGGGATGTCAGGGGGAGAGGGAAGGGGGATGTCAAGGGGTCAGGGAAGGCGGAAGTCAAGGGGAGAAGGGAGGGTGATGTCTTGGGGAGAGGGGAAAGGTGAGGAGGGAGTCAAGGGGAGAGGGGAGGGGGTGTCAAGTGGAGAGTGGAGGAGGAGTCAAGGTGGGAGTAAAAAGGGAGAGGGGAGGGGGGAGTCAAGGGGGAGAAGGAATGGGGGAGTCAAGGGGAGAGGGGAGGGTGATGTCAAGGGGAGAGGGGGAATGGGGATTCAAGGGGAGAGTGAAGTGGGGAGTCAAGGGGAGAGGGGAGGGGGAGTCAAGGTGGGAGTCAAAGGGAGAGGGGAGGGGGGGAGCCAAGGGGAAAGGGGAGGGGGAGTCAAGGGGAGAGGGGTCGGGAGAGTCAAGGGGAGAGGGGAGGGGGAATCAAGGGGAGAGGGGATGGTGTAGTCAAGGGGAGAGGGGAGGGGGGTGTTGAGGGGAGGGGGCAATCAAGGGGAGAGTGGATACAAGGGTAGATGGGGCTGGGGAGAGGGACTAGGAAGAGGGATGGGGAAGAGGGGAGGGGGGAGAGGAGAGGGGTAGAGGGGAGGGGGGAGTCAAGGGGAGAGGGGAAGTGGGAGTCAAGGGGAGGGGGAGGGGGGATTCAAGGGGAGAGGGGTGGCGGGGAGTCACATGGAGTGGGGAGGGCGGAGTCAAGGGGAGATGGGAGGGGGGATTCAAGGGGAGAGGGGAGGGGGCATTCAAGGAGAGAGGAGAGAGTGGAGGGGGGAATCAAGGGTACAAGGGAGGGTGTAGTCAAGGGGAGAAGGGAAAGGGGGAGTCAAGGGAAGGGGGGAGTCAAGGGGAGAGGGGAGGGGGGGAGTCAAGGAGAGAATTGATGGGGGAGTCGAGGGGAGGGGGGAGACAAGGGGAGGTGGGAGGGTGGAGTCAAGGGGAGAGGGGATCGGGGAGTCAAGGTGAGAGGGAAGGGTGGAGTCAAGGGGAGAGGGGAGGGTAGAGATAAGGGTCAAGGGGAGGGGGAATTCAAGGGAAGGAGGAGTCAAGGGGAGAGGGGAGGGGGGAGTCAAAAGGAGAGTGGAGCGGGAAGGAGGGAGACAAGGGGAGAGTGAAGGGGAGAGTCGAGGGGAGAGTCAAGGGGACAGGGGAGGGGAGAGTCAAGAGGAGGGGGGAGGGGAGAGTCAAGGGGAGAGGGGAGGGGAGAGTCAAGGGGAGAGGGGAGGGGAGTGTCAAGGGGAGAGGGGAGGGAGAGTCAAGGGGAGAGGGGAGGGGGAGTCAAGGGGAGAGGGGAGGGTGAATTCAAAGGGAGGGGAGGGTGCCGTCAAGGGGAGAGGGGAGGCAAGAGGAGAGGGGAGGGGGTGTCAAGGAGAAAGGGGAGGCCAAGGGAGAGGGGTGGGGGGTGTCAAGGTGAGAGGGGAGGGGTAGTCGAGGGGAGAGGGGAGGGTGAAGTCAATTCGAGAGGGGATCAGGGAGTCAAGGGGAGCGGGAAGAGGAGAGTCAAGGGGAGAGTGGAGGGGGGAGTCAAGGGGAGAGTGAAGCGGGGAGTCAAGGGGAGAGTGAAGCGGGGAGTCAAGGGGAGGGTGGAGTCAAGGGGAGAGGGGAGGAGGGAGTCGAGGGGAGTGGGGAGTCAAGGGAGAGTGGAGCGGGGAGTCAAGGGGAGAGGGAAGGGTAGAGTCAAGGGGTGATGGGAGGGGGAATTCAAGGGAAGGGTGAGTCACGGGGTGAGGTGAGCGGGGAGTCAATGGGAGAAGGGTGGGGTGAGTCAAGGGGAGAGGGGAGGGTGGAGTCAAGGGGAGTGGGAAGGGGGCAGTCATGGGGAGAGGGGAAGGGGAATCAAGGGTAGAGGGGAGGGCGGAGTCAAGTGGAGAGGGGAGGGGACATTAATGGGCAGAGGGGAGGGGGGAGTCGAGGGGAGAGGGGAGGGGGAGTCAAGCGGATAGGGGAGGGGGACTTTAGGGGGGAGTCAAGGGGAGAGGGGAAGTAGGAGTCAAGGAGAAAGGGGATTTAATGGGAGAGGGGCAGGGTGATTCAAGGAGCGAGGGGAGGGTGGAGTCGGGGAGAGCGGAGAGGGAGTCAAGGGGTGAGGGGAGAGGGGAGGGGGGAGTCAAGGGGAGAGGGGAGGGGGGAATCCAGGGGAGAGGGGAGGGGGAGTTCAAGGGGAGAGCGGATGGGGAAGTAAAGGGGACAGGGGAGAGGTAACTTAAGGGGACAGGGGTGGGGTAACTCAAGGGGAGAGGGGAGGCGGGAGTCAAGGGGAGATGGGAGGGGGGAGACAAGGGGAGAGGGGAGGGAAAGTCAAGGAGAGAGGGGAGGGGGGAATCCAGGGGAGAGGGGAGGGGGAATTTAAGGGGAGAGCGGATGGGGAAGTAAAGCGGACAAGGGAGGGGTAACTCAAGGGGTGAAGGGATGGGGAAGACATGGGGAGGGGGGAAAGTCGAGGAGGGAATCGAGGGGAGGGGGAGTCAAGGGGAGAGGGGAGGGGGACTTTAGGGGGGAGTCAAGGGGAGAGGGGAAGTGGGGAGTCAATGGGAGAGGGGAGGCAGGAGTCAAGGAGAAAGGGGATTTAAGGGGAGAGGGGCAGGGTGATTCAAGGAGCGAGGGGAGGGTGGAGTCAGGGGGAGACGGGAGAGGGAGTCAAGGGGATAGGGGAGGGGGGAGTCGAGGGGTGAGCAAAGGGGGGAGTCAAGGGGAGAGGGGAGCAGGGAGTCAAGGGGAGAGGGAAGGGGGGAGTCAAGGGGAGAGGGGAGGGAAGTGTCAAGGGGAGTGGGGAGGGGGCAGTCAAGGGGAGTGGGTAGTCAAGGGGAGAGGGAGTGGGGAGTCAAGGGGGAGGGGAGGGTGGTTTTAAGGGGGTAGGGTGAAGGAGGGAGCCAAGGGGTCGAGGGGAGGGGGGAGTCCAGGAGAGAGTGTAGGGGGGACACAAGGGGAGAGTGGTGGGGAGAGTCAAGGGGAGAGGGGACGGGAGAGTCAAGGGGAGAGAGGAGAGGGGAGGGGGAAGCCAAGGGGAGAGAGTAGTTGGGAGTCAAGGGGAGAGGGGAGGGGAGAGTCAATGGGAGAGGGGAGGGTAGAGTCAAGGGGAAAGGGGAGGGTTGATTCAGGGAGAGAGGGGAGGGGCGAGTCAAGGGGAGAGGGGAGGGTGAATTCAAAGGGAGGGTGGCATCAAGCGGTGAGGGGAGGAGGGAGTCGAGGGGAGAGGGGAGGGGGGAGTCAGGGGAGAGGGTAAGGGGCCCTCAAGGGGAGAGTTTAGGGGGCATCAAGTGGAGTGGTGATGGGGTATTCAAGGGCAGAGGGAAGGGGGGGACACAAGGGGAGTGGGGAGGGTGGAGTCAAGGGGAGAGGGGAGGGTGGTGTTAAGGGGGTAGGGGGAAGGAGGGAGCCAAGGGGTCGAGGCGAGGGGGGAGTCAAGTGGAGAGTGGAAGGGGGAGACAAGGGCAGAGTGGAGGGGAGAGTCAAGGTGAGATGGGAGGGGGGATTCAAGAGAAGGGGGAGGGGGGAGTCAAGGGGAGAGGTAAGGGGGGAGTCAAGGGGAGAGAAGAGGGAGGAGTCAAGGGGAGAGGGGAGCGCGGAGTCAAGAGCAGAGGGGAGGGTTTGAGTCAAAGGGAGAGGGGAGGGGGGGGGGGTCAAGGGGAGACGGGAGGAGGGAGACAAGCTGAGAAGGGTGGGCCGAGACAAGGGGAGAGGGGAGGGTGGAGTTAAGGGGAAAGGGGAGGGGGAATCAAGGGGAAAGGTGAGGAGGGAGTCAAGGGGAGAGGGGAGGGTCAGTGTCAATGGGAGAGGGGAGGGGGGAGTCATGGAGTAAGGGGAGTAAAGGGGAGAGGGGAGGGGGGAGTCAGGGGGAGAGGGGAGGGGAGTCATGGGGAGAGTGGAGGGGGGACTCAATGGGAGAGGGGTGGGGAAATTCGAGGGGAGAGGGGAGGGGGGAGTCAAGGGGAGAGGGGAGGGGAGAGTCAGGGGGAGAGGGGAGGAGAGAGTCAAGGGGAGGGGGGAGTCAAGGGGAGTGGGGAGGGGGGAGTCGAGGGGAGGGGGGAGTCATGGGAGAGGGAAGGGGGGAGTCAAAGGGAGAGGGGAGGGGGAGTCAAGGGGAGAGGGGAGGGAGGAGTCGAGGGGAGCGGGGAGTCAAGGGGAGAGGGGAGGGGGACTTCAGGGGGGGAGTCATGGGGAGAGGGGAGGGACAGTGTCAATGGGAAACGGGAGGGGGCAGTCATGGAGTAAGGGGAGTAAAGGGGAGGGGAGTCAAGGGGAGAGTGGAGGGGGGACTCAACGGGAGAGGGGTGGGGAAATTCAAGGGGAGAGGGGAGAGGGGAGGGGAGAGTCAAGGGGAGAGGGGAGGGGGGTGTCAAGGGTAGAGGGGAGGGTGGTGTCAAGAGTAGAGGGGAGGGCGGAGTCAAGGGGAGAGGGGTGGGGAGAGTCAAGGGGAGAGGGGTGGGGAGACTGAAGGGGAGAGGTGAGGGGGGAGTCAAGGGGAGAGGTGAGGGGGGAGTCAAGGGAAGAGGGGAGGGGAGAGTCAAGGGGAGAGGGGAGCGGGGAGTCAAGGGGAGTGGGGAGGGTGCACTCAAGGGGAGAGAGGATGAGGGATTCAAGGGCAGAGGGGAGGGGGGAGTCGAGGGGAGAGGGGAGGGGAAGTCAAGGAGAAAGGGGAGGCAAGGGGAGAGGGGAGGGGGGAGTCATGAGGAGAGGGAAGGGGGGAGTGAAGGGGAGAGGGGAGGGGGAGTCAAGGGGAGAGGGGAGGGTAGAGTCATGGAGAGAGGTTAGGGGGAGTCAAGGGGAGTGGGAAGGGGGGAGTCAAGGGGAGAGGGAAGGGGGAGTGAAGGGGAGAGGGGAGGGGGAGTCAAGGGGAGAGGGGAGGGTAGAGTCATGGAGAGAGGTTAGGGGGCGTCAAGGGGAGTGGGAAGGGGGGAGTCAAGGGGAGAGGGGAGGCGGTAGTCAAGGTGAGAGGGGAGAGAGGAGTCGAGGGCAGCGGGGTGTCAAGGGGAGAGGGAAGGGTTTGAGTCAAGGGGAAAGGGGAGGGGGGAGTCAAGGGGAGAGGGGAGGGGGGAGTCAAGGGAAGGGTTCAGGGGGGATTAGGGCATAGGTGAGGGGGGTGTTAAGTGAGACAGGGGGAGAGGGGAGCAGGGTGTCAAGGGGAGAGGGGAGTGGGGAGTCAAGGGGAGAGGGAAGGGGGGAGTCGAGGGGTGAATTAATGGGGGAGTCAGGGGGAGAGAGGAGGGGGGAGCCAAGGGGAGGAGGGAGTTGAGGGGAGCGGGGAGTCAAGGGGAGAGGGAAGGGGTGAGTCAAGGGGAGAGGGGAGGGGGAAGTCAAGGGAAGAAGGGAGGGGAGAGTCAAGGGGAGAGGGGAGGGGGGAGTCAAGGGAAGAAGGGAGGGGAGAGTCAAGGGGAGAGGGGAGGGGGGAGTCAATGGGAAAGTAGAGAGGGAGGAGGGAGGCAAGCGGAGAGGGAAGGTGGCAGTCATGGGGAATCTAGGGGACTGGGGAGGGGGGAGTCAAGGGGAGAGGGGAGGGGGGAGTCAAGGGGAGAGGGGAGGGTGGAGTTGAGGGGAGAGGGGAGATGGTAGGTGGGAGAGGGGAGGGGTTAGAGGGGAGAGGCGAAGGTGTAGAGGGCAAGGGGGGAGTCAAGGGGCGGGGGGAGTGAGGAGTCAGGGGGAGCAGGAAGGGGGGAGTCAAATGAAGAGGGGAGAGGTGAGGGGGAGTCAAGGGAAGAGGAGAAGTGGGAGTCACGTGGAGAGTGGAGGGCAGAGTCATGGGGATATGGGAGTGGGGAGTCAAGGGGAGAGGCGAGGGGGGATTCAAGGGGGGAGGAGAGAATGCAGGGGGGAGTCAAGGCGAGAGGGGAGGGGGTAGTCAAGGGGAGAGGGGAGGGGGAGTCAAGGGGACAGGGGAAGGTGTAGTCAAGGGGAGAAGGGAAAGGTGGAGTCAAGGGGAGAGGGGAGGGGGAGTCAAGGGGACAGGGGAAGGTGTAGTCAAGGGGAGAAGGGAAAGGTGGAGTCAAGGGGAGAGGGGAGGGTGGAGTCATGGGGAGAGGGGAGGGGGAGTCAAGGGGACAAGGGAGGGGGGAGTCAAGGGGAAAGTAGAGAGGGTGGAGGGAGGCAAGCGGAGAGGGAAGATGGCAGTCATGGGGAGAGGGGAGGGGGGAATCTAGGGTACTGGGGAGGGGGGAGTCAAGGGTACTGGGGAGGGGGGAGTCAAGGGGAGGGGGGAGTCGAGGGAAGAGTGGAGGGGGGAGAGGGGAGGTGGGAGAGGGGAGAGGCGAAGCGGTGGAGTGCAAGGGGGAGTCAAGGGGAGATGGGAGTCAAGGTGAGTGGGGAAGGGGGAGTCAAGGGGATAGGGGAGTGGGGAGTCACTGGGAAAGGGATGGGTGGAGCCAAGGGGAGAGGGGAATGGGGCATCAAAGTGAGAGGGGAATGGGGCATCAAAGTGAGAGGGGAGGGGGGAGTCACGGGGAAATGGGAGGGTAGAGTCAAGAGGAAAGGGGAGGGGTGAGTCAAGGGGATAGGGTATGGGGGAATCAAGGGGAGAGGGGAGAGGGAAGTCGAGGGGAGCGGGGAGTCATGGGGAGAGGGGAGTGGGGAGTCAATGGGAACGGGGTGGGTGGATTCAAGAGGAGAAGGGAGGAGGGAGTCAAGGAGATGGGGAGGGGGGAGTCAAGGGGCGAGGGGAAGGGGAAGTCATGGAGATAGGGGAAAGGGGAGGAAGGAGTCAAGGGGAGGGGGGGGAGTCGAGAGGAGGGGGGAGTTGAGGGGAGGGTGGAGTCGAGCAGAGGGGGAGTCGAGGGGAGGGGGGAGTCGAGGGGAGAAGGGAGAGCGGAGTCAGGGGGAGAAGGGCAGGCGGTGTCAAGGGGAAGGGGGTGTCAAGGGGAGCGGGGTGGCGGGAGTCAAGGGGAGTGGGGAGGGGGGAGTTGAGGGGAGAGGGGAGGGTGGAGTCAAGGGGAGAGGGGAGGGTGGAGTCAAGGGGAGAGGGGAGGGGAGTTTCAAGGGGAGAGTGGGGGGAGTTTCAAGGGGAGAGTGGAGGAATCAAGGGGAGAGGGAAGGATCGAGTCAAGGGGAGAGGGGAGGGGGCAGTCATGGGGAGAGGGGAGGGGGGAGTGAAGGGGAGAGGGGAGGGGGAATCAAGGGACGTGGGGGAGTGAAGGGCAGAGTGGAGGGGGAATCGAGGGACGTGGGGAGTCAAGAGGAGTGGAATCTGGGGAGTGAGAAGAGGGGGAAAGGGGAGGGGGAGAGGGGAGGAGAGTGGGGGGAAAGGCGAGGGTTTAGAGGGAGGCAGGAGTGGGGGGCGAGGGGGTAGAGGGCAGGGGGAGCCAATTGGAGAGGGAAGGGGCAGTCAAAGGGAGCAGGGACGGTGGAGTCAAGTGGAAAAGGGAGCGGAGATGGGGAGTCAAGGGGGAAAGGAAGGGGGAGACAAGTGCAGAGGGGAAGGGGGAGTCAAGTGGAGCAGGAGGGGAGAGTCAAGGGGAGAGGGGATGGGGGAGTCAAGGGGAGTGGGGATTGGGGAGTCAAGGGGAAAGACGAGGGGGAATCGAGGGGAGAGGGTGTCAATTGGACAGGGGAGGGGGGAGTCAAGGAGAAAGGGGAGTCAAGGGGAAAGGGGAGGGAGTAGTCAAGGGGAGAGGGGAAGTGGGTGTCAAGGGGGGAAGGGAGTGGGGGTGTCAAGTGGAGAGGGGAGGAAATGTCAAGGGGACAGGAGAGGGGAAGTCAAGGGGAGAGGGGTGGGGGATATCATGTGGAGAGGGGAAAGTAGAGGAGGGAGTCAAGGGGAGAGGGGAGGGGAAGTCAAGGGAAGAGAGGAGGGGGAGTCAAGGGGGGGAGTCAAGGGGAGAGGGGAAGGGGGATTCAAGGGGAGATGGGAGGGAGAAGTCAGGGGGATAGGGGAGGGGGGAGTCAAGGGGAGAGGGGATGGGGGATTCAAGGGGAGAGGGGCTGGGGGAGTTAAGGGGAGGGGGGAGCCAATGGGAGAGTGGAGGGGGGCGTCAAGCGGAGAGTGGACGGGGTGTTAAAGGGAGAGGGGAGAGGGGGAGTCAATGAGTGAGGGGATAGGGGGAGTCAAGATGAACGTGGAGTCAAGGGGAGAGGGGAGGGGAAGTCAAGGGGAGAGAGGAGGGGGAGTCAAGGGGGGGAGTCAAGGGGAGAGGGGAAGGAGGGAGTCAAGGAGAAAGGGCAGTTAAGGGGAGAGGGGAAGGGGGAGTCAAGGGGAGAGGGGAGGGAGAAGTCAGGGGGATAGGGGAGGGGGGAGTCAAGGGGAAAGGGGATGGGGGGAGTTAAGGGGAGGGGGGAGCCAATGGGAGAGTGGAGGGGGGCGTCAAGCGGAGAGGGGACGGGGTGTTAAAGGGAGAGGGGAGAGGGGGAGTCAAGGGGAGAGGAAAGGGGGAGATGGGAAGATGGAATCGAGAGGGGAGGGGACGGGGAGACGAGGGGAGAGGGGAGGGGGAAGTCAAGGGTGGATTGGAGAGAGGAGAGTGTTGGTGGGTGTTAGCAGAGAGGGGAAGGTGGAGTCAAGGGTTGAGGGGAGAGGGGATTCAAGGGGAGAGGGGGAGGGTGTGTTAAAGGGGAGAAGGAAGGGGGGAGTCAAGGGGAGAGGGGAGATGGGGGACAAGAGGATAGGGGAGGGGGGAGACGAGGGAAGAGGGGAGCTGGGATTCAGGGGGAGATGGGAGGTGGGTGTCAAAGGGAGAGAGGAGTGGGAGCCAAGGGGGGGAGTCAAGGGGAGAGGGGAAGGGGGAGTCAAGGGGAGAGGGGAGGGAGAAGTCAGGGGGATAGGGGAGGGGGAGTCAAGGGGAGAGGGGATGTGGAATTCAAGGGGAGAGGGGTGGGGGGAGTTAAGGTGAGGGGGGAGCCAATGGGACAGTGGAGGGGGGCATCAAGTGGAGAGGGGACAGGGTGTTAAAGGGAGAGGGGAGAGGGGGAGTCAATGAGTGAGGGGATAGGGGGAGTCAAGATGAAAGTGGAGTCAAGGGGAGAGGGGAGGGGTGAGTCAAGGGGAGAGGAGAGGGGAGAGGGTAGGAGGGAGTCGAGAGGGGAGGGGACCCGGAGACGAGGGGAGAGGGGAGGGGAGTCGAGGGAAGAGGGGGTAGGGTGTCAAGGGGAGAGTCAAGGAGATAGGGGAGGGGGGAGTCAAGGGGAGAGAGTTGGGGTGATTCAAGGGCAGAGGGTAGGGGGGAGTCGAGGGAAGAGGGGGAGTTGGGAGTCAAGGGGAGATGGGAGGGGGGGAGTCAAGGGGAGAGGGGAGTCAGGGGGAGAGGGGAGATGGGAGTCAAGGGGTGAGGGTATTGGGGAGCCAATGGGAGAGGGGAAGGGGGGAGTCAAGGGAGAGGGGAGCAGGGAGACAAGGGGAGACGGGAGAGGAAGTCAATTGGAGAGGGGAGGGGGGAGTCAAGGAGAAGGGGTGTCAAGGGGAGAGGGGAGGAAGTAGTCAAGGGGAGAGGGGTGGGTGGAGTTAAGGGGAGGGGGAGCCAACGGGAGATTGGAGGGGGGCGTCAAGTGGAGAGGGGACGTGGATTTAAATGGAGAGGGGAGAGGGTGAGTCAATGAGTGAGGGGATAGGGGGAGTCAAGAGGAAAGTCGAGTCGAGGGGAGGTGGGAGTCAAGGGGAGAGGAGAGGGGAGAGGAAAGGGGGAGAGGGGAGAGTAAATGGGGAGAGGGGAGAAGGGAGTTGAGAGGGGAGGTGAAGGGGAGACGAGGGGAGAGGGGAAGGGGAAATTCAAGGGAGGATTGGAGAGAGGAGAGTGTTGGTGGGTGTTAGCAGAGAGGGGAAGGTGGAGTCAAGGGGTGAGGGGAGAGGGGATTCAAGGGGAGAGGGGAGGGTGGATTAAAGGGGAGAAGGGAGGGGGGAGACGAGGGAAGAGGGGAGCTGGGATTCAGGGGGAGATGGGAGGGGGGAGTCAAAGGGAGAGAGGAGTGGGAGCCAAGGTGGGGGGGTCAAGGGGAGAGGGGAGGGAGAAGTCAGGGAGATAGGGGAGGGGGAGTCAAGGGGAGAGGGGATGTGGAATTCAAGGGGAGAGGGGTGGGGGGAGTTAAGGGGAGGGGGGAGCCAACGGGAGATTGGAGGGGGGCATCAAGCGGGGAGGGGACGTGGATTTAAAGGAGAGTGGAGAGGGTGAGTCAATGAGTGAGGGGATAGGGGGAGTCAAGAGGAAAGTGGAGTCGAGGGGAGATGGGAGTCAAGGGGAGAGGGGATGGGGGATTCAAGGGAGAGGGGTGGGGGGAGTTAAGGGGAGGGGGAGCCAACGGGAGAGAGGAGGGTGTCATCAAACGGAAAGGGGACGGGGTGTTAAAGTGAGAGGGGAGAGGGGGTGTCAAGAGGAAAGTGGGGTCAAGGGGAGAGGGGAGGGGGCAGTCAAGGGGAGAGGAAGGGAGAGGAAAGGGGGAGAGGGGAGGGGGAAGTCAAGGGAGGATTGGAGAGAGGAGAGTGTTGGTGGGTGTTAGCAGAGAGGGGAAGGGGGAGTCAAGGGGTGAGGTGAGAGGGGATTCAAGGGGCAAGCAGAGGGTGGATTAAAGGGGAGAAGGGAGGGGGGAGTAAAGGGGAGAGGGGAGGGTGGATTCAAGGGGCGAGGGGGGAGGGGGGAGTCAAGGGGAGAGGGGAGGGAGAAGTCAGGGGGATAGGGGAGGTGGGAGTCAAGGGGAGGAGGGAGTCAATGGGAGAAGGGAGGAGGGAGTCAAGGGAAGAGGGGAGGGGGGAGTCCAGGGGAGGGGGGTGTCAAGTGGAGCGGGGAGGGGGAGTCGAGGGGAGAGGGGAGGGGGAGTCAAGGGGAGGGGGGAGTCAATGGGAGAAGGGAGTGGGGAGTCAAGGGGAGAGGGGAGGGGGGAGTCAATGGGAGAAGTGAGGGGGGAGTCAAGAGGAGGGGGGAGTCAAGGGGAGAGGGGAGTTGGGAGACGAGGGGAGAGGGGAGGGGGGAGTCAAGGGGAGGGGGGAGTCAATGGGAGAAGGGAGTGGGGAGTCAAGGGGAGAGGGGAGGGGGAGTCAAGGGGCGGGGGGTGTCAAGGGGAGCTGGGGGGGAGTGAAGTTGAGAGGGGAGTGGGGAGTCAATGGGAGAAGGGAGTGGGGAGTCAAGGGGAGAGGGGAGGGGGGAGTCAAGGGGAGGGGGTGTCAAGAGGAGGGGGAGGTAATGGGAGAAGGGAGTGGGGAGTCGAGGGGAGAGGGGAGGGGGGAGTCAATGGGAGAAGTGAGGGGGGAGTCAAGAGGAGGGGGGAGTCAAGGGGAGAGGGGAGTTGGGAGACGAGGGGAGAGGGGAGGGGGGGAGTCAAGGGGAGGGGGGAGTCAATGGGAGAAGGGAGTGGGGAGTCAAGGGGAGAGGGGAGGGGGAGTCAAGGGGCGGGGGGTGTCAAGGGGAGCTGGGGGGGAGTGAAGTTGAGAGGGGAGTGGGAGTCAATGGGAGAAGGGAGTGGGGAGTCAAGGGGAGAGGGGAGGGGGGAGTCAAGGGGAGGGGGGTGTCAAGAGGAGGGGGGAGGTAATGGGAGAAGGGAGTGGGGAGTCGAGGGGAGAGGGGAGGGGGAGTCAAGGGAAGGGGGGCGTCAAGCGGAGGGGGGAGTCAATGGGAGAAGGGATTGGGGAGTCGAGGGGAGAGGGGAGGGGGGAGTCAAGGGGAGGGGGGTGTCAAGGGGAGCTGGGAGGGGGGAGTCAAGCGGATAGGGGAGGGGGGAGTCAAGCAGATAGGGGAGGGGGGAGTCAAGCGGAGAGGGGAGGGGGGAATCAAGGGAAGAATGGAGGGGGTGTCAAGGGGAGAGGGGAGGGGGTGTCAAGGGGAGTGGGGAGGGGAGGGTGGAGTAAAGGGGAGAGGGGAGGGGGGGTGTCGAGGGGAGAGGGGAGGGGAGGGGGGTGTCGAGGGAAGAGGGGAGGGGTGAGTCATGGGGAGAGGGGAGGGGTGAGTCGAGGGGAGAGGGGAGGGGGAATCGAGGGGCGTGGGTTGTCAAATGGAGGGGGGAGTCAAGGGGAGCGGAGTGGGGGGAGAGGGAAGGGGAGAGGGGAAGAGGGTGGGGGGAAAGGGCAGAGTGTAGAGGGAGGGGGGAGGGGCGAGGGGGCTGAGGGCAGGGGGCGTCAATTGGAGAGGGAAGGGGCAGTCAAGGGGAGCAGGGAGAGGAGATGGGGAGTCAAGGCGGGAAAGGAAGGGGTAGGCAAGTGGAGCGGGAGGGGGGAGTCAAGGGGAGAGCGGAGGTTTGCAGTCAAGGGCAGAGGGGAGAGTGGAGTCAAGGGGAGGTGGGAGTCAAGGGGAGAGGGGTGGGAGGAGTTAATGGGAGGGGGGAGCCAATGGGAGAGTGGAGGGGGGCGTCAAGCGGAGAGGGTACGGGGTGTTAAAGGGAGAGGGGAGAGGGGGAGTCAATGAGTGAGGGGATAGGGAGAGTCAATGAGTGAGGGGATAGGGGGAGTCTAGAGGAAAGTGAGTCAAGGGGAGAGGGGAGGGGGGAGTCAAGGGGACAGGGCAGAGGGGAGACGAGGGAAGAGGGGAGTTGGGATTCATGGGTAGATGGGGGGTGTCAAGGGGAGGGAGGAGTCAAGGGGCGAGGGGAGGGGGGATTCTAGGGGAGAGGGGAGGGGGGAGTCAAGGGGAGGGGGGTTTCAAGGGGAGCGGGGAGGTGGGAGTCAAGGGGAGTGGGGAGGGGGGAGTCAAGGGGAGAGGGGAGGCGGGAGTCAAGAGGAGTGGGGAGGGGGGAGTCGAGGGGAGAGTGGAGGGGATGTCGAGGGGAGGGTGGAATCAAGGGGAGAGGGGAGGGTGGAGTCAAGGGGAGAGTGGAGGAGTCAAGGGGAGAGGGAAGGATGGAGGCAAGGGGAGAGGGGAGGATCAGTCATGGGTTGAGGGGAAGGGGGAGTCAAGGGGAGAGGGGAGGGAGGAGTCAGGGGGAGTCATGGGAAGAGGGGAGGGGGGAGTGAAGGGGATAGAGGAGGGGGAATTGAGGGGCATGAGTTGTCAAGGGGAGGGGGAGTCAAGGGGTACAGAGTGGGGGGAGAGGGAAGGGGATGAGGGGAGGAGGGAGGGGAAAGGGGAGGGGGGAGAGGGGAGAGCCTCAGGGGTAGAGGGCAGGGGGAGCCAATTGGAGAGGGAAGGGGCAGTCAAGGAGAGCAGGGAGAGGGAGTCAAGTGGAGAAGGGAGAGGAGATGGGGAGTCAAGGGGGGAAAGGAAGGGGGAGTCAAGTGGAGAGGAGAGGGGGGAGTCAATGGGTGAGTGGAGGGGGAGTCAAGGGGAGAGGGGATGGGGGAGTTAACGGGAGAGAGGAGCCAGAATTCGAGGGGAGGGGGGAGTCAAAGGGAGAGGGGAAGGGGGAGTCAAGGGGAGAGGGGAGAGGGAGGGGGGAGTCAAGTGGAGAGGGGAGGGGAGACAAGGGGCGAGGGGAGG
Organism: Cetorhinus maximus; assembly: GCF_964194155.1. Classification (NCBI taxonomy): domain Eukaryota; kingdom Metazoa; phylum Chordata; class Chondrichthyes; order Lamniformes; family Cetorhinidae; genus Cetorhinus; species Cetorhinus maximus. Next base: position 18,663 of record NW_027598617.1, read on the forward strand.
GGGGAGTCAAGGGGAGAATGGAGGGGGGAGTCACGGGGAGAGGGGAGGGGGGAGTCAAGGGGAGAGGGTAGGTGGTAGAGGGGAGGGGGGAGAGGGGAGGGGAGGGGTGAGGGTGTAGAGGGCAGGGGTGAGTCAAGGGGAATGGGCTGGGTGGAGTCAAGTGGAGTGGGGAGAGGGGAGGAGGAGTCAAGAGGACGGGGGAGGGGAGGGGGAGGGGGAGAGGGGTGGGGGAAAGGGGAGGGGGGAGTCAAGTGGAGAGGGGAGAGAGGAAGGGAGTCAAATGGAGTGGGGAGGGAAGTCAAGTGGAGAGGGGAGAGGGGTTGGGGGGAGTTATGGGGAGAGGGGAGGGTGGAGCCAGGGGGAGAGGGAAGGGGGGAGTCAAGGGGAGAGGGGATGGGGGAGTTAAGGGGAGAGGGGAGGGGGGAGTCAAGGGAAGAGTGGAGATGGGAGTCAAGGGGAGGGGGAGGGGGGAGTCAAGGAGAGAGGGGAGGGGGGACTCAAGGGGAGAGGGGCAGGGGGACGCAAGTGGAGAGGGGAGGGGGGAGTCAAGGGAGGGGGGAGTCAATGGGAGAGGGGAGGGGGGAGTCGAGGGGAGAGGGGAGGGTGGAGTCAAGGGGAGGGGGGAGTCAAGGGAGAGGTGAGGGGGTGTCGAGGGGAGTCGAGGGGAGCAGAGTGGAGGGACAGCGATGGAGGTGAGGGGAAGAGGAAGAATGGAGGGGGGAAAGGGGAGGGGGAGAGGGGAGGGGGAGATGGAGGAGGGAGGGGGAGGGCTGAGGGGGTAGAGGTCAGAGGGAGTCAAATGGAGAGGGAATGGGTTGTCAAGGGGAGAGGGGTGGGGAGAGTCAAAACAGGTGGGAGTCAAGGGGAGAGGTGAGGGGGTAGTGAAGGGGAGAGGTGAGGGGGAAGTCAAGGGGAGAGGGGAGGGGGTAGTGAAGGGGAGAGGGGAGGGGGGAGTCGAGGGGAGCGGGGAGTCAAGGGTAGAGGGAAGGGTTGGAGTCATGGGGAGAGAGGAGGGGGGTGTCACGGGGAGAGGAGAGGGGAAGTGAAGGAGAAAGGGGAGTCAAGGGCAGAGGGGAGGGGGGAGTCAAGGGGAGAGGAGAGGGGGGAGAGGGGAGAGGCGAGTATGTAGAGGGCTGGAGGGAGTCAGGGGGAGCAGTGACGGGGGAGTCAAGTGGGGAGGGGAGGGGTAAGTCGAGGGGAGAGGGGAGGGTGGAGTCAAGGAGTAGGGGGAGTCAAGGGGAGGGGAGAGTCAAGGACAGAGGGGAGGGGGGTGTCGGGGAGAGTGGGGAGGGGGAGGGGAGACCAGGGGAGAGGGGAGGGTGGACTCAAGGGGAGAGGAGAGCTGGGAGTCAAGGGGAGAGGGGAGGGGAGACTCAAGTCGAGGGATGAGAGGGGAGTCAAGGGCGAGGGGAGAGGGGAGTGGGGAGGAGGGAGTAAAGCGGTGAGGGGAGAGGGGAGGGGGGAGTCAAGAGGAGAGGGGAGGGGGAGTCAAGTGGAGAGGGGAGGGGAAAGTCAAGGAGAAAGGGGAGTCGAGGGGAGAGGGGAGGGGGAGCCAAGGGGAGAGGGAAGGGGGGATTCAAGGGGTGAGGGGAGGGGGGAGTTAAGAGGAGAGGGGAGGGGGTGTCAAGGGGAAAGGTGAGGGGGTAGTCAAGGGGAGATGGGAGGGGGTAGTCAAGGGGAGTGGGGAGGGGGGAGAGGGGAGAGGCGAGTATGTAGAGGGCAGGGGGGTGTCAAGGGGAGCAGTGACGGGGGAGTCAAGTGCAAAGGAGATAGGGGATGGGGAGTCAAAGGGAGAGGGGAGGAGTGAGTCAAAGGGAGATGGGAGTGGGACGTCCAGGGGTGATGGGAGGGGGGAGGCAAGGGGAGAGGGAAGGGTGGAGTCAAGGGTAGAGGGGAGCAGGGTGCCAAGGGGAGATGGGAGGGTGGAGAGGGAAGGGGGAGAGGGAAGGGGGAGAGGGGAGGAGGGAGAGGGGTGGGGAAAAGGGGAGTGGGAGAGGGGAGGGGTGAGATGGGTGAGGCGAGGATGGGGATATAAGAGGAGAGAGGAGGGGGAATTTAAGGGGCAGGGGGAGGGTGTTGTCAAGTGGAGAGGGGAGGGGGTGTCCAGGGAAGTGGGGAGGGGGGAGTCAATGGGAGAGGGGAGGGGGGAGATAAGGGGAGAGAGGAGGGGGAATTCAAGGGGCAGGGGGAGGGTGTTGTCAAGGGGAGAGGGGAGGGGGGAGTCCAGGGGAGTGAGGAGGGGGGAGTCATTGGGAGAGTCGAGGGGAAGTCAAAGGGAGAGGGGGGGAGGCAAGGGGAGAGAGGAGCAGGCTGTCAAGGGGAGAGGGGAGGGGGGAGTCAAGGGGAGAGGGGAGGGGGCAGTCATGGGGAGACGGGAGGGGTGAAGCAAGGGGAGTGGGGAGGGGGGAGTTAAAGGGATAGTCGACGGGGGGAGAAGGAGTGGGGAGGGGGGAGGGCGAGAAGGGAGGGGGGAGATGGGAGAGGCGAGGAGGTAGTGGGCAGGGGCAGTCAAGGGGAGAGGGGAGTGGGTATTCGATGCGAGAGGGTGTCAAGAGGAGAGGGGTGGGGGGAGAAGGAGGGGGAGAGGGGAGGGCGAGAAGGGAGGGGGGAGATGGGAGAGGCGAGGAGGTAGTGGGCAGGGGGAGTCAAGGGGACAGGTGAGGGGGGAGTCGAGGGGAGAGGGGAGGGGGGAGTCAATGTGATAGGGGAGGGGGAGTCAAGGGGAGAGGGGAGGGTGGAGTCAAGTGGAGAGGGGAGGGTGGAGTCAAGTGGAGAGGGGAGGGGGGAGTCGAGGGGAGAGGGGAGTGGGGAGTCAAGTCGAGGGATGAGAGGGGAGTCAAGGGCGAGGAGAGAGGGGAGGAGGGAGTCAAGGGGTGAATGGAGGGGGGAGTCAAGAGGAGAGGGGAGGGGAAAGTCAAGGAGAAAGGGGAGTCGAGGGGAGAGGGGAGTCGGGGTGAGGGGAGGGGGAGGGGAGACAGGGGGAGAGGGGCGGGGGGAGTCGATTGGAGGGGGGAGTCGAGGGGCGGTTGGAGAGTGGAGAGGGGAGTCAACGGGTGAGGGGAGGGGGGAATCAAGAGGAGAGGGGAGGGGCGAGTTAGGAGGAGAGGGCAGGGGGTGTCAAGGGGAAAGGGGAGGGGGTAGTCAAGGGGAAAGGGGAGGGGGGAGTCAAGGAGAGAGGGGAGTGGGGTAGGGGGAGATGTGTGAAAGGGAGAGGGAGGTAGAGGGAGGGAGGGGCTGAGAGCGGGAGGGAGGGAGGGAGAGGGAGGGTGAGGGAGGGAGAGGGAGGGAGCCAAAGGGAGGGGGGTGTGAGTCTAAGGAGAGAGGGTGAGGTAGATTGAAGAAGGGGGGAGGGAGGGGATGAGGGAGGGGCTGAGGGAAGGAGAGGCAGGGATCGGGAGGGAGGGGGATTGGGAGGGAAGAGAGGGAGAGAGAGAGGGACAGAGGGAAATGGAGGGAGAGAGTGACAGGGAGGGAGAGAGTGAGAGAGGGACAGGGAAGGAGGGAGGGAGAGAGGGAGAGGGAGGTAGAGAGGTGGAGGGAGGGGAGGGAGGGAGTGAGAGGGAGAGCAGGGAGAGGGGTGGGAGTGAAGGGAGGTGGAGAGGTAGGGAGGGAGAGGGGGAGGGTGGTAGAGGGAGAAGGAGGGGGAGAGGGAGAGGGAGGAATGGAGGGAGAGGTTGGGAAGAAGGGGGAGGGAGAGAGAGGGTGGAAGAGGGGGCGTGGAGAGGGGGGAGAGGGTGGGAGTCAAAGGGAGGGAGGGAGAGGGGGAGGAACAGAGAGGGATAGGGAGAGGAAGGGTGGGAGAGAGAGAGTGGGAGCGAGGGAGGGAGAGACGGAGACGGAGAGGGAGCGAGAGGGAGCGAGAGGGAGCGAGAGGGAGGGAGAGGGAGGGAGTGGGAGGGGGTGGGAGAGGGAGAGAGAGGGAGAGGGTGGGAGGGGGAGGGAGGGATGGAGAGGGGGTGAGAGAGGGAGAGAGAGGGAGAGGGTGGGAGGGGGAGGGTGGGAGGGGGAGGGAGGGATGGAGAGGGGGTGAGAGAGGGAGAGAGAGGGAGAGGGTGGGAGGGGGAGGGTGGGAGGGGGAGGGAGGGGGACCGAGGGAGAGAAAGGGAGAGGGAGCGAGGGAGAGAAAGGGAGAGGGAGAGTTGGAGGTAAGGCAGCTAGAGGGAGCGAGACGGAGGGAGAGGGAGAGGGAGACAGAGGGAAGGAATGAGGCAAGGAGAGAGTGGGTGGAGGAGGGAGGGAGAGAGGCAGAGAGAGAGGGAGGGAGGGGACAGGATGAGGGAGGGGAAAGGGATAGGGGGAGGGATGGTTTGAGGGCGTGAGAGAGAGTGAGAGATAGGTTTTGAGGGTGTGAAAGAGAGAGACGGAGGTTTGGAGGGTGTGAGAGAAAGGGTGAGGGTTTGAGGGCATCAGAGAGAGAGGGTTTGTGGGCGGGGGAGAGAGAGAAAGGGTTTGAAGGCTTGAGAGAGAGAGAGAGAGTTTCAGGGGGTGAGAGAGAGGGAGACAGAGCTAGGGAGAAGAGAGAAGGAAGAGAGAGAGTTGGAAGGCTTGAGAGAGAGAGAGAGAGAGAGGGTTCAAGGGCATGAGAGAGAGAGAGAGGGATTGAAGGCAAGAGAGAGAGAGTTGGTCTGAGTGCGTGAGAGAGAGAGAGAGGGAAGGTTTGTGGGCGTGAGAGGGAGAGAGAGATGGTTTGAGGACGTGAGAGAGAGAGACAGTGTTTGACAGCGGGAGAGAGGGTATGAGGGCATGAGAGAGGGAGGGTTTGAGGGCGTGTGAGAGAGACAGTGAGAGAGAAAGAGGGTTTGAGGGCGTGAGAGTGAGAGGGACGGTAAGAGGGCATGAGAGAGAGGATTTGATGAGGAGAGAGAGAGAGCATTTCCGGGCGTGAGAGAGAGAGAGAGGGTTTGAGGGCATGAGAAAGAGAGAGAGGTTTTCAGGCTGTGAGAGTAAGGGAGTGGGCCTGATGGCGTGAGAGAGAGAGGTTTTGAGGGTGAGAGAGAGAGAGGGTTTGTGGGCATGAGAGAGATATATATGGCATGAGAGCATGAGAGAGAGAGGGTTTGAGGTCATGAGAGAGAGAGAGACAGTTTGAAGTCATGAGAGAGAGAGACAGAAGGTCGGAAGGCGTGAGGTGGAGAGAGAGGGTTCGAAGGCGTGAGAGTGAGGGACTGACTCATGAGAGTGAGAGAGCGAAGGTTTAAGGCTGTAAGAGAGAGTGGGATGGTTTGAGGGTGTGAGAGAAACAGAGGGTTGGAGGGCATGAGAGAGATAGAGAGGATTTGAGGGCATCAGAGAGAGAGGCTTTAATGGTGAGAGAGATTAAGGGAGGGTTTGAGGGCTTGAGAAAGATAAAGGGTTTGAGGGCATGTGAGAGAGAGGGGTGGAGGGTGTGAGAGAGAGAGAGATATGGTCTGAGGGCATGAGAGAGAGAGGGTTTGAGGACATGAGAGAGAGAGAGAAAGAGAGGGTTTGAGGCCATGAAAGAGGGGGAGACAGCTAGTGGGCATGGGAAAATGAGGGAGGATTTGAGGGTATGAGAGAGCAGAGGTTTTGAGGGCGTGAGAGAGAGAGAGACGGAGAGTTGGAGGCCGTGAGAGAGAGAGAGAGAGAGGGTTTGAAGGCTTGAGAGAGGGAGTTTCAGGGTGGAAAAAGAGAGGGAGAGGGTTGGAGGACCTGAGAGAGAGTGTGAGGGTTTGAGGGCATCAGAGAGAGAGAGGGTTTGAGGGTGTGAGAAAGAGAGAGAGGAGTTGAGGGCGTGGGAGAGAGTGCATCAGGGCGTGAAAGCGAGAGAGGGGGGTTTGGGCATGAGAAAGAGAGAGAGGGTTTGAGGGCATGAGAGAAAGGGTTTGAGGATGTGAGAGAGAGAGAGGGTTTGAGGGCATGAGGGAGGGAGAGAGAGAGGGTTTGAGAATGTGAGAGAGAGAGAGGGTTTGGGAGCGTGAGAGAGAGAGAGGGTTTGAGGGCGTGTGGGAGGGAGAGTTTGAGTGCGTGAGAGAGAGAGAGAGGTTATGAGGGCATGAGTGTGAGAGAGAGAGAGGTTTTGTGGGCATGAGAGAGAGAGATTTTTTGAGGGGGTGAGAGAAAGAGGGGGTTGGAGGGCGAGAGAGAGAGATAGCGGGTTTGAAGACTTGAGAGAGAGAGTTTCAGGGTGTGAGAGAGAGGGAGAGGGTTGGAACACCTGAGAGAGAGAAAAGAGTGATGTTTTGAGAGCATCAGAGAGAGAGAGAGAGAAAGGGTTTGAGGGTGCGAGAAAGGGGGAGAGGGTTTGAGGGCATGAGAGAGGGAGGGTTTGAGGGCATGAGAGGGAGAGAGGGAGAGAGAGAGGGTTCGTGGGCGTGAGAGAGAGAGATTGAAGGCATGAGAGAGAGAGAAGGTTGGTTTGAGGGTGTGGCAAAGAGAGACAGAGGGTTGGAGGGCATGATTGAGAGAGAGGGTTTCAGGGAGTTAGAGTGAGAGCAAAGGCTTGCTGGCGTGAGAGAGAGAGAAAGTGTTTGAGGGCATGAGAGAGAGAGGATTGAGGGCGAAAGAGAGAGATAGAGGGGGTTTGAGGGTGTGAGAGAAAGGGAGAGGGTTGGAGGATCTGAGAGAGAGGGTTTGAAGGCATCAGAGAGGGTTTAAGGGCGTGGGATAGAGGGTTTGAGGGCATGAGAGAGACACAGCGGGTCGGAAGTCTTGAGAGAGAGATAGAGAGAAAGAGAGACGGTTGGAGGGCATGAGCGAGAGAGAAGGATTGAAGGCATGAGAGAGAGAGGTGATTTGAGGGCATGAGAGAGAGAGAGAGAGAGAGGGTTTGATGGTGTAAGAAAGAGAGACAGAGGGTTGAAGGACATGAGAGAGAGAGAGGGTTTGAGGGCCTGAGAGTGAGAGCAAAGGCTTGATGGCGTGAGAGAGAGAGAGAAAGTGTTTGAGGGCATGAGAGAGAAAGGTTTGAGGGCAAGAGAGAGACATAGGTTTTGAAGGCTTGAGAGAGAGAGGGGTTTGATGGCGTGAGAGAAAGGGAGAGGGTTGGAGGACCTGAGAGAGAGAGAGAGAGGGTTTGAAGGCATCAGAGAGGGATTGAGGGCTTGAGAAAGAGAGGGAGGGTTAAAGTGCATGAGACAGAGAGGGTTTGAGGGCTTGTGAGAGAGAGGGGGTTTGAGGGTGTGAAAGAGAGAGACGGAGGGTTTGAGGGTGTGAGAGAGAAGATTTGAGGGCGTGAGAGAGACAGGATTTGATGGCGAGAGAGAGAGTGTGTTTCAGGGCATGACAGAAAGAAAGAGGGATTGAGGGCGTGAGATAGAAACAGAGAGGGTTTGAGGGTGTGAGAGAGAGCGGTTTTGAGGATGTGTGAGGGAGAGAGAGGTTTTGAGGGCGTGAGAGAGAGAGAGAGGTTTTGAGGGTGTGAGAGAGAGAGGGTTTGAGGGTGTGAGAGAAAGAGACAGAGGATTGTAGGGCGTGAGAGACAGTGAGGATTTGAGGGTATCAGAGAGAGAGAGGGTTTGTGTGTGTGGGATAGAGAGATAGAGGGTTTGAATGCTTGAGAGAGAGAATGTCAGAGTGTGAGAGAGAGGGAGAGGGTTGGAGGGCGTGAGAGAGAGAGAGGATTGAGGGCATCAGAGAGAGAGGGTTTAATGGTGAGAGAGAGAGGGGGAGGGTTTAAGGGCTTGAGAGAGAGAGAGAGAGTGTCTGAGAGATGGAGAGATTGAGGCACAGGGTTGGAGGGCGTGATAGACAAAGAGAGGGTTTGAGGATGTGATAGAAAGGTTTTGAGGATGTGAGAGAGAGAGAGGGTTTCAGGGTGTGAGAGGGAGGGTTTCAGGGCGTGAGAGAGAGAGACATGATTTGAGGGCATGAGAGAGAGAGAAAGAGTTGGAAGGCTTGAGAGAGAGAGAGAGAGGGCATGTGAGAGAGAGGGATTGAAGGCAAGAGAGAGAGAGTCAGTTTGAGGTCGTGAGAGAGAGAGAAAGGGAAAGTTTGTGGGTGAGAGAGAGAGAGAGATGGTTTGAGGACGTGAGAGAGACAGTGTTTGACAGCGCGAGAGAGAGACAGAGGGTATGAGGGCATGAGAGAGGGAGGGTTTGAGCGCGTGTGAGAGAGACAGTGAGAGGGAAAGAGGGTTTGAGGGTGTGAGAGTGAGAGGGAGGGTAAGAGTGCATGAGAGAGAGAGGTTTTGATGGGGAGAAAGAGATAGAGCATTTCTGGGCGTGAGAGAGAGAGAAAGACAGGGTTTGAGGGCTTGAGAGAGAGAGAAGTTTGGAGGGCGGGGGAGAGAGTGCACAAGGTTCGAGGGCGTGAAAGAGAGGATTTGAGGGCATGAGAGACAGAGTGAGGGACTGAGGGCATGAGAGAGAAAGAGAGCGAGGGTTTAAGTCTGTAAGAGAGACGGGAATGGTTTGAGGGTGTGAGAGAAACAGAGAGGGTAGGAGGGCGTGAGAGAGATAGAGAGGATTTGAGGGCATCAGAGAGAGAGGTTTTAATGGCGAGAGAGAGAGAGGGAGGGTTTGAAGGCTTGAGAGAGAGTGTTTCAGGGTGGAAAAAGAGAGGGAGAGGGTTGGAGGACCTGAGAAAGAGAGGGTTTGAGGGTGTGAGAAAGAGAGAGAGGAGTTGAGGGTGTGGGAGAGAGGGCATCAGGGTGTGAAAGCGAGAAAGGGGAGTTTGGGTGTGAGAAAGAGAGAGAGGGCTTGAGGACGTGAGAGAAAGGGTTTGAGGATGTGAGAGTGAGAAAGAGAGAGAGGGTTTGAGAGCATGAGAGAGGGTTTGAGGGCATGTGGGAGGTTATGAGGGCGTGAGAGTGAGAGAGAGAGAGGTTTGGAGGGGGGGAGAGAAAGAGGGGGTTTGAGGGCGAGAGAGAGAGATAGTGGGTTTGAAGACTTGAGAGAGAGAGTTTCAGGGCGTGAGAGAGAGGGAGAGGTTGGGGGACCTGAGAGAGAGACAGAGAGTGATGTTTGGAGGGCATCAGAGAGAGAGAGAGAGAGAAAAAGGGTTTGAGGGTGTGAGAAAGGGAGAGAGGGTTTGAGGGCATGAGAGAGAGAGAGGGAGAGAGAGAGGGTTCGAGGGTGAGAGAGAGAGAGGGAGAGAGAGGGATTGAAGGCATGAGAGAGAGAGAAGGTTGGTTTGAGGGTGTGGGAAAGAGAGACAGAGGTTTGGAGGGCATGAGTGAGAGAGAGGGTTTCAGGGACTGAGAGTGAGAGCAAAGGCTTGCTGGCTTGAGAGAGAGAGAAAATGTTTGAGGGCATGAGAGAAGGAGGATTGAGGGCGAGAGAGAGAGATAGAGGGGGTTTGAGGGCGTGAGAGACAGGGAGAGCGTTGGAGGACCGGAGAGAGAGAGAGACAGAGAGAGAGACAGTGGGTTTGAGGGCATCAGAGAGGGTTCGAGGGTGTGAGAAAGAGAGTGAGGGTTAGAGGGCATGAGAGAGAGAGAGGGTTTGAGGGCGTGGGGCAGATAGAGGGTTTGAGGGCTTAAGAGAGGGAGAGACGTTTTGAGGTTGTGAGAGAGAGAGGCAGAGGGTTGGAGGGCGTGTGAGTGAGAGAGGGTTTGAAGGCATGAGAAAGAGAGAGAGGGTTTGAGGGTGTGAGAGAGAGAGGCTTTGAGGGCATGAGAGAGAGAGAGAGGTTTTGAGGGTGTGAGAGAGAGAGATGTCTTGAGGGTATGAGAGAGACAGGGACAGAAGGCTGGAGGGCGTGAGAGAGAGAGAGGTTTTGTGGGTGTGAGTCAGAGAGGGTTTGAGGGCAAGACAGAGATATAGAGAGCTTGAAGGCTTGAGAGAGAGAGAGAGTTTCAGGGAGTCAGAGAGAGGGAGAGGGTTGGAGGAACTGAGAGAGAGAGAGTGAGAGTTTGAGGGCATCAGAGAGAGAGATAGGATTTGAGGGTGTGAGAAAGAGAGAGAGGATTTGAGTGTGTGGGAGAGAGGGCTTCAAGGCATGAAAGCGAAAGAGGTGGGTTTGGGCGTGAGAGAGAGAGAGAGGGTTTGAGAGTGTGAGTGAGAGAGAGGGTTTGAGGGTGTGAGTGAGAGAGAGGGTTTGAGGGTGTGAGTGAGAGAGAGGGTTTGAGGGTGTGAGAGAGAGAGTTTGAGAGCGTGAGAGAGAGGGTTTGAGGGCGTGAGAGAGAGAAAGAGAGGTTTTGAGAGCGTGAGGGAGGGAGGGTGTGCCAGCATGAGAGAGAGAGAGAGAGGGTTTGGGAGCGTGAGAGAGAGAGATAGAGGTTTTGAAGGCTTGAGAGAGAGAGAGAGAGAGAGAGGGGGCTTCAGGGTGTGTGAGAGAGAGAGAGGGTTTGGGAGCATGAGAGAGAGAGAGAGGTTTTGATGGTGTTAGAGAGAGTGAGACGGTTTGAGGGCGTGAGAGAGAGAGAAAGAGAGAGAGCGTTTGTGGGCATGTGAGAGAGGGCTTCAGGTCATGAAAGCGAGAGTGGGGGATTTGGGCGTGAGAGAGAGAGAGGGTTTGAGGGCGTGAGGGAAGGAGGGTTTGTGGGCATGAGAGTGAGAGGGAGGGTAAGAAGGCATGAGAGAGGGCGTTTGAGGGTGCGAGAGAGAGAGAGATATTGGATAAAGGCATGAAAGAGAGAGGGTTTGTGGGCATGAGAGAGAGAGAGAGTGAGAGAGGGAGGGTTTGAGGACGTGAGAGAGAGAGACAGATGGTCGGAAGGCTAGAGAGAGAGAGCGAGAGAGAGAGCGAGAGAGAGAGGGTTCAAGAGCATGAGAGATAGAGAGTGATTGAAGGCATGAGAGAGAGAGCGAGACGGTTTGAGCGTGTGAGAGCAAAGGCTTGAAGGCTTGAGCGAGAAAGAGGGTGAAAGTGTTTGAGGGCATGAGAGAGAGAGATAGAGGTTTTGAAGGCTTGATAGAGAGAGAGGGGGTTTCAGGGCGTGAGAGAGAAAGAGAGAGGGTTTGGAAGCATGAGAGAGAGAGAGAGGGTTTGAGGGCATGAGAGTGAGAAGATTTGATGGTGTTAGAGAGAGTGAGATGGTTTGAGGGCGTGAGAGAGAGAGAAAGCGAGAGAGGGTTTGTGGCCATGTGAGAGAGGGCTTCAGGTCGTGAAAGCGAGAGTGGGGGATTTGGGTGTGAGAGAGAGAGAGGGTCTGAGGGCGTGAGGGAGGGAGGGTTTGAGGGCCTGAGATAGAGAGAGAGAGGGTTTGAGGGTGGGAGGGAGGGTTAGAGGGCCTGAGAGAGAGAGAGAGTGTTTGAGGGCATGAGAGAGAGTGAGAGAGAGGGTTTGAGGTTGCGAGAAAGGGAGAGAGGGTTTGAGGGCATGAGGGAGGGAGGGTTTGAGGGCATGAGAGAGAGAGAGGGTTTGAGGTCATGTGAGAGAGAGAGCGGGTTTGAGGGCATGAGAGTGAGAGGGAGGGTAAGAGAGCATGAGAGAGAGAGAGAGAGAGTGAGAGAGACAGAGATAGAGAGGGTTTCAGGCGGTGAGATAGAGAAGTTTTGAGGGCTTGCGAGAGAGAGAGGCTTTGTGGGCATGAGAGAGAGAGAGGATTTGAGGCCATAAAAGAGAGAGAGGTTTAGAGGCGTGGGAGAGAGAAAGGTTTTGAGGGTGAGTGAGAGAGAGAGGGTTGGAGGGTGTGAGGGAGGGAGGGTTTGAGGGCGTGAGAGAGAGAGAGAGAGTTTTTGAGAGTGAGTGAGAGAAAGAGTGTTAGAGGGCGTGAGAGAGAGAGAGAGGGAGAAGGTATGAGTGCAAGAAAGATAGAAAGAGAGAATTCAGAGGATGTGAGAAACAGAGAGAGGGATTGGGGGCATGAGAGAGAGTGAGTGGGTTTGAAGGCTTTAGAGAGAAAGAGGTTTTAAAGACGAGAATGAGAGAGAGGGTTTGAAGGCATGAGAAAGAGAGACGGTTTGAGGGTGTGAGATAGAGCAAGTGAGGGCTTGAGGGCATGTGAGACAGAGAAAGGGTATGAGGGCAAGAGAGGTAGAGGTTTTTGAGAGCGAGAGAGAGAGGGTCTGAATGCATGAGAGAGAGAGAGAGTTTGAGGGCATGTAAGAGAGAGAGAGAGGGTTTCAGGGTGTGAGAGAGAGAGGGTTTGAGGGCCTGAGAGAGAGAGAGTTTACGGGCGTGAGAGAGAGAGAGAGACAGAGAGTTGGAGAGCGTGAGAGAGAGAGAGAGAGAGGGTCTTAGGGTGTGAGAATGATAGGGTTTGAGGGTGCGAAAGAGAGGGAGGGTTTGGGAATGTGAGAGAGAGAGTATGAGTGCAAGAGAGATAGAGGGAGAAAATTCAGAGGATGTGAGAGACAGAGAGAGGGATTGGGGGCATGAGAGATAGTGAGAGATGGTTTGAGGGTATGAGAGAGAGAGGGTTTGAGGGTGTGAAAGAGAGAGAGAGGGTTGGAGAACATGAGAGAGAGAGTGTTGGAGAGTGTGAGAGAGCGAGTGAGTGCGTGAGGGCTTGAGAGCATTAGAGAGAGAGAGAGTTTGAGAGCGTGAGAGAGAGAGAGAGAGAGGGTTTCAGGGCGTGAGAGAGGGAGCATTTGAGAATGTGAGAGATTGAGAGGGTTTGAGGGCCTGAGAGAGAGAGAGAGTTTAAAGCATGAGAGAGAGAGAGAGAGAGACAGAGGGTTGGAGAACGTGCGAGAGAGAGAGAGAGGATATTAGGGTGTGAGAATGATAGGGTTTGAGGGCGGCAGAGAGAGAGTGCGTTGGAGGGCACAAAAGAGAGAAAGGGGATATGAGGGCGTGAGAGAAAGAGAGAGAGGCTTTGTGGGTGTGAGGGAGAGAGGTTTTGAGGGTATGAGAGAGAGAGGGTTAGAGGGCATGAGAGAGAGAGAAAGAAGGTTTGAGGGCATGGGAGAGATAGATGGTTTGAGGGCTTGAGATAGAGAGATGTTTTGAGGGCAGGAGAGGGGCACACGATTCAAGGGCATATGAGAGAGAGGATTTGAGGGCGTGAGAGTCAGAGAGAGGGTTTGAGGCCGTGAGATAGAGAGAGAGGTTTTGTGGGTATGAGAGAGAGAGAGAGGCTTTGTGGGTATGAGAGAGAGAGAGAGAGGCTTTGTGGGTATGAGAGAGAGAGAGAGAGGCTTTGTGGGTATGAGAGAGAGAGAGAGAGAGGCTTTGTGGGTATGAGAGAGAGAGAGAGAGAGGCTTTGTGGGTATGAGAGAGAGAGAGGCTTTGTGGGTATGAGAGAGAGAGAGAGGGTTTGAGGGCATGAGAGAGAGAGAGGGTTTGAGGGTGTCAGAGAGGTAGGGTATGAGTGTGTGAGAGAGAGAGCTGGTATGTGGCCATGAGAGAGAGACAGGGGTTTGGAAGGCTTGAGAGAGAAAGAGAGAGAGAGAGGGTTCGAGGGCATGAGAGAGAGAGGAAGTGATGGAAGGCATGTGAGAGAGAGAGAGAGAGAGAGAGAAATATAGATGGTTTGAGGGCATGAGAGAGAGAGAGTGTGTTTGAGGGCCTGAGAGTGAGAGCATAGGCTTGATGGTGTTAGAGAGCGAGAGATAAAGTATTTGTGGGCATGAGAGAGAGGTTTGAGGGCGAGAGACAGAGATAGATGTTTTGAAGGCTTGAAAGAGAGAGGTAGAGGGTTGGAGGACCTGATACAGAGAGAGAGATAGAGAGTTTGAGGGCATAGGAGAGGGTTAGAGGGTGTAAGAGAGGGAGGTTTTGAGGGCGTGAGAGATAGAGAGAGGGTTTGAAGGTGTGAGAGTGAGAGGGAGGGCAAGATGAATTGAGAGTGGGAGAGGATTTGAGCGTGTGAGAGAGGGAGAGAGAGGATTTGTGGGTTTGAGGGAGAGAGTGTGTTTGAGAGCGTGAGAAAGAGAGAGGGATTGAGGGCATGAGATAGAAAGAGTGAGGGTTTGAGGGTGTGAGTGAGAGAGGTTTTCAGGGTGAGGGACAGAGAGTTTGAAGGCTTGAAAGAGAGGGACAGTGGAAGGGGTGAAAGAGAGAGAGGGTTCGAGGGCATGAGAGAGAGAGAGGGAGAGATAGACGGTTTGAGGGCATGAGAGAGAGCGAGGGGTTTAAGGCCGTATGAGAGAAGGAGACAGTATGAGGCCATGAGAGAGAGGGAGAGGGTTTAAAGGTGTGAAAGAGAAAGATGCAGGGTTGGAGGGCGTGAGAGAGAGAGGGTTTGAAGGCATATGAGAGATTGAGGGTTTGTATGCATGGGAGAGAGAGATAGAGAGTTTGAAGGCTTGAGAGATGCAGGGTGTGAGAGAGAGGGAGAGGGTTGGATGGCATGAGAGAGAGAGTGAGGGTTTGAGGGCTTGAGAGACAGAGGCACAGGGTTGGAGGGCATGATAGGCAGAGAGAGGGTTTGAGGGGCATGAGACAGAGTGGGTTTGAAGGCAAGAAAGAGGGAGAGATGATTTTAGGGCATGAAAGAGAGAGAGAGTTTTAGAGGGTGTGAGAGAGAGAGAGGGCTTGGGAATGTGAGAGAGGGTATGAGTGCAAGAGAGAGAGAGAGAGACTTCTGAGGATGTGAGAGACAGAGAGAGGGATTAGCGGCATGAGAGGGCGTGAGAGATGGTTTGAGGGCGTGAGAGAGAGGGAGTGTTTGAGCGAGAGAGTGAGAGAGGGAAAGGGTTTGAGGGCGTTAGATAGAGAGAAGGCTTGAGGGCATGAGAGAAAGGGAGTGTTTGAGAGAGAGAAGGTTGGAGGGCCTGAGAGGGAGAGAACGAGTGAGGGCTTGAGGGCATGAGAGAGAGTATGTTTGAGGCATGTGAGAGAGAGAGAGAAGGTTTGAGGGCATGAGAGTGGGAGGGTTTGAGGAAGCATGAGAGAGAGAGAATTTGAGTGCATGAGATAGAGAGGGTATGGGGGCATGAGAGAAAGAGAGAGAGTTTGAGAGCAGGAGAGAGAGGCAGTTTGAGTGAGTGAGAGATAGAGAGAGGTTTCGAGCGCGTGCAATAGAGAGAGGGTTTGAGGGCATGAGAGAGAGAGAGGGAGGGTTTCCAGGCATGAGAGAGGGAGCGTTTGAGGGTGTGGGAGAGTGAGGACTTTTCAGGGTGTGAGAGAGAGAGAGAAAGAGATGGTAGATGGGCTGAGAGAGAGACAGGGCATTAGCGTGTGTGAAAGAGAGTGTTTGAGGGTGTAAGAGAGAGAGAGTGTTGGAGGGCGCTAGAGGGAGAGAGGGGGTTTGAGGGCAGGAGAAAGAGTGTTTAAGGGCATGAGAGAGAGAGGGTTTGAGGGCGTGCGAGAGACAGAGAGAAGGTTTGAGGGTGTGAGAAAGAGAGAGAGAGAGGGAGATGGTCTGAGTGTGTGAGAGACAGAGAGGTTTTGAGGGCGTGAGAGAGAAAGAGGGTGTCAGGGTGTCAGAGAGGGAGCTTTTGAGGGTGAGGGTTTGAGGGCCTGAGAAAGAGAGAGAGGTTTTGATGGCAAGAGGGAGAGAGAGGGTTTGAAGTCTTGAGCGAGAGAGAGGTTTTGAGGCAAGAGAGAGAGAAGGTAGGAGGGCGTGTGAGCGAGAGAGAGAGAGGGTTTGGGAACGTGAGAGAGAGTGAGTGCATGAATGCAAGAGAGAGAAAATTCTGAGGATGTGAGAGACAGGGAGTGGGCTTGAGAGAGAGTGAGAGATGGTTTGAGGGTGTGAAAGAGAGAGAGAGAGGGTTTGAGGGCATGAAAGGGAGAGAGTGGATTGGAGGGCGTGAGAGAGGGTTTGGGAACGTGAGAGAGAGAGGGTATGAGTGCAAGAGGGATAAAGAGAGAGAATTCTGAGGATGTGAGAGACCGAGAGAGGGATTGGGGGCATGAGAGAGATTGGGACATGATTTGAGGGCGTGAAAGAGAGAGAGAGGGCAAACAGAGTGAAACAGAGCAAAACAGAGCCAAACAGAGCAAAACAGAGCAAAACAGTGTCAAACAGAGCAATACAGAGCAAAACAGAGCCAAACAGAGCATAACAGAGCATAACAGAGCCAAACATACCCAAATAAGCCAAACAGAGCCAAACAGAGTCAAACAGAGCCAAACAGAGGAAGAAAGAGGAGAACAGAGCCAAAAAGAGCCAAACAGAGGAAAACAGAGCAGAACAAAGCCAAACAGAGCTTAAGAGAGCATAACAGTGTCAAACAGAGCCAAACAGAGGAAAACAGAGCAAAACAGAGCAAAACAGAGCCAAACAGAGCAAAACAGAGGAAAACAGAGCCAAACAGAGCAAAACAGAGCATAACAGAGCTAAACATACCCAAATAGAGCCAAACAGAGCCAAATAGAGCAAAACGGAGCCAGACAGAGCCAAACAGAGGAAAATAGAGCACAACAGAGCCAAACAGAGCAAAACAGTGTCAAACAGAGCCAAACAGAGGAGAACAGAGGAGAACAGAGGCAAACAGAGGCAAACAGAGGCAAACAGAGGCAAACAGTTCCGAACAGAGTCGAACAGAGTCGAACAGAGTCGAACAGAGTCGAACAGAGTCGAACAGAGTCGAACAGAGTCGAACAGAGCCGAACAGAGGAGAACAGAGCCGAACAGAGCCGAACAGAGCCGAACAGAGCATAACAGAGCCAAACAGAGCATAACAGAGCATAACAGAGGATAACAGACCCAAACAGAGTCAAACAGAGCCAAACAGAGGAAAAGAGATGAGAACAGAGTCAAACAGAGCCAAACAGAGGAAAACAGAGCAGATCAAAGCCAAACAGAGCTTAAGAGAGCAAAGCAGAACCAAACAGAGCAAAACAGAGCAAAACAGAGCGAAACAGAGCCAAACAGAGCATAACAGAGCATAACAGAGCTAAACATACCCAAACAGAGCCAAACAGAGCACAACAGATCCAAACAGAGGCACACAGAGGTAAACAGAGCACAGCAGAGCCAAACAGCCAAACAGAGCCAAAATGAGCCAAACAGAGAAGACAGGCCCAAACATTGCCAAACAGAGCATAACAGAGCCAAACAGGGCCAAACAGAGTGAGACAAAGCCAAACAGAGCGAAACAGAGAGAAACAGAGCCAAACAGAGCCAAACAGAGGAAAAAAGAGCAGAACAAAGCCAAACAGAGCTTATGAGAGCAGAGCAGATCCAAACAGAGCCAAACAGAGCCAAACAGAGCGAAACAGAGCGAAACAGAGCGAAACAGAGCCAAACAGAGCCAAACAGAGCATAACAGAGCATAACATACCCAAACAGAGCCAAACAGAGGCAAACAGAGTCAAACAGAGCCAAACAGAGGAAAACAGAGGAGAACAGAGCCAAACAGAGGAAAAAAGAGTAGAACAAAGCCAAACAGAGCTTATGAGAGGAGAACAGATCCAAACAGAGCCAAACAGAGCAAAACAGAGCCGAACAGAGCCGAACAGAGCATAACAGAGCATAACAGAGCATAACAGAGCATAACAGAGCAAAACAGAGCAAAACAGAGCCAAACAGAGCCAAACGAAGCCAAACGAAACCAAACGAAGCCAAACGAAGCCAAACAGAGCCAAGCAGAGCCAAGCAGAGCAAAACAGAGCCAAACAGAGCCAAATAGATGGAGATATAGTTAAAACAGAGCCAAACAGAGCAAAACAGAGCCTAACATAGTCAAGCAGAGCCAAACAGAGGACAATAGAGGAAAACTGAGCAAAGCAGACCAAACGGAGCCAAACAGATCCAAACAAGGAAAGCAGAGCAAAACAGAGCCAAACAGAGCAAAACAGAGCCAATCAGAGCCAAACAGAGTGAAACAGAGCCAAACAGAGGAAAACAGAGGGGAGCAGAGCCAAATAGAGACAAACAGAGCGAAACAGCGTCAAACAGAGCTAATCAGAGGGAAACAGAGTTAAAACAGAGCCAAACAGAGCCTAACATAGTCAAGCAGAGCCAAACAGAGGACAATAGAGGAAAACTGAGCAAAACAGACCAAACGGAGCCTAACAGATCCAAACAAGGAAAGTAGAGCAAAACAGAGGCAAACAGAGCAAAACAGAGGCAAACAGAGCAAAACAGAGACAAACAGAGCCAAACAGAGCAAAACAGAGTGAAACAGAGCCAAACAGAGGAAAACAGAGGGGAACAGAGCCAAATAGAGACAAACAGAGTGAAAGAGGGTCAAACAGAGCTAATCAGAGGGAAACAGAGTTAAAACAGAGCCAGACAGAGCCAAACAGAGCACAACAGAGCCAAACAGAGCCAGCCAGAGTGCAACAGAGCCAAACAGAGGAGAACAGAGCAAAACAGAGCCAAACAGAGCCAATACAGAGCAAAAGAGAGTCAAACTGAGCCAATCAGAGGGAAACAGTGGAAAACAGAGTGAAACAGAGGAAAGCAGAGTCAAACAGAGCCAAACAAAGCCAAACAGAGCAAAACAGAGCAAAACAGAGGAAAACAGAGCCAAACAGAACCGAACAGAGCAAAACAGAGTCAAACAGAGCCAAACAGAGGGAAACAGAGCAAATCTGAGCAAAACAGACCAAACAGAGTAAAACAGAGCCAAACAGATCCAAACAGAGGAAAACAGAGCCAAACAAAGCAAAACAGAGTGCAACAGAGCAAAACAGAGCCAAACAGAGTCAAACAGAGCCAGACAGAGCCAAACAGTGCCAAACAGAGGAAAACAGAGGAAAACAGAGGAGAAAAGAGGAGAACAGTGTCAAACAGAGCGAAACAGAGCCAAACAGAGCATAACAGTGCCAAACAGAGCACAACAGAGCAAAACAGAACCCAACAGAGCCCAACAGAGCCCAACAGAGCATAACAGAGCTAAACAGAGCCAAACGGAGGAAAATAGAGCACAACAGAGCCAAACAGAGCAAAACAGAGCCTAACAGAGTCAAGCAGAGCCAAACAGAGGACAATCGAGGAAAACTGAGCAAAACAGACCAAACCGAGCAAAACGGAGCCAAACAGATCCAAACAGAGGAAAGGAGAGCAAAACAGAGCCAAACAGAGCCAAACAGAGCCAAACAGAGCCAAACAGAGTGAAACAGAGCCAAACAGAGGGGAACAGAGCCAAATAGAGACAAACAGAGTGAAACAGGGACAAACAGAGCTAATCAGAGGGAAACAGAGTTAAAACAGAGCCAAACAGAGCCAATCAGAGCCAAACAGAGCACAACAGAGCCAAACAGAGCCAGCCAGAGTGCAACAGAGCCAAACAGAGTCAAACAGAGCCAAACAGAGCACAACAGAGCCAAACAGAGGAAAATAGAGCACAACAGAGCCAAACAGAGCAAAACAGAGCCAAAGTGAGCCAAACAGAGAAGACAGGCCCAAACAGAGCCAAACAGAGCATAACAGATCCGAACAGAGTGATACAGAGCCAAACAGAATCAAGCAGAGCGAAAAAGAGCGAAACAGTGCAGAACAGAGCCAAACAGAGCAAAACAGAGCCAAACAGAGCCAAATAGAGCCAAACAGCGCGAAACAGAATCAAACAGAGCCAATCAGAGGGAAACATAGTTTAAACAGAGCCAAAGAGAGCCAAACAGAGCAAAACAGAGCCCAACAGAGCCAAACCGAGGAGAACATAGGATAACAGAGAAAAACAGAGCCAAATAGAACATAACAGAGCCCAAACAGAGCCAAACACATCAAAACAGAGCCATAGAGAGACAAACAGAGCAAAAAAAGGCTCAAACAGAGCCAAACAGAGCCAAACAGAGCCAAACATAGCCAAACAGAGCCAAACAGAGCCAAACAGAGCCAAACAGAGTGAATCAGAGGAAACAGTGGAAAACAGAGCGAAACAGAGGAAAGCAGAGCCAAACAGTGCCAAACAAAGCCAAACAGAGCAAAAACAGAGTGGAACAGAGCCAAACAGAACCAAACAGAGTAAAACAGAGCCAAACAGATCCAAACAGAGTAAAACAGAGCCAAACAGAACCAAACAGAGTAAAACAGAGCCAAACAGATCCAAACAGAGGAAAACAGAGCCAAACAGTTGCCAAACAGTGCCAAACAGAGCAAAACAGAGCGAAACAGAGCCAAACAGAGCCAAAAAGAGCCAAACAGAGTCACACAGAGCCAAACAGAGGAAAACAGAGGACAACAAAGCCAAACTGAGCTTAACAGAGAAAAAGCAGAGCCAAACGGAGCCAAACAGAGCCAAACAGAACAAAACAGAGCTAAACAGAACAAAACAGAACAAAACAGAACAAAACAGAGCCAAACAGAGCTAATCAGAGCCAAACAGAGCATAACAGAGCCAAATAGAGTGAAACAGTGCAGAACAGAGCCAAACAGAGCCAAACAGAGCCAAACAGAGCCAAACAGAGCAAAACAGAGCCAAACAGAGCCAAATAGAGCCAAACAGCGCGAAACAGAATCAAACAGAGCCAATCAGAGGGAAACATAGTTTAAACAGAGCCAAAGAGAGCCAAACAGAGCAAAACAGAGCCCAACAGAGCCCAAACCGAGGAGAACATAGGGATAACAGAGAAAAACAGAGCCAAATAGAACATAACAGAGCCAAACAGAGCCAAACACATCAAAACAGAGCCATAGAGAGACAAACAGAGCAAAAAAGGCTCAAACAGAGCCAAACAGAGCCAAACAGAGCCAAACAGAGCACAACAGAGCACAACAGAGCACAACAGAGCACAACAGGAGCACAACAGAGCACAACAGAGCACAACAGAGCACAACAGAGCACAACAGAGCACAACAGAGCACAACAGAGCACAACAGAGCACAACAGAGTCTACAGTACAGAGTCTAACAGAGTCTAACAGAGCTAACAGAGCCAAACAGAGCAAACAGAGCCAAACAGAGCCAAACAGAGCCAAACAGAGCCAAACAGAGCCAATCAGAGCCAATCAGAGCCAATCAGAGCCAATCAGAGCCAAACAGAGTGAAACAGAGCCAAACAGAGGAAAACAGAGGGGAGCAGAGCCAAATAGAGACAACCAGAGCGAAACAGCGTCAAACAGAGCTAATCAGAGGGAAACAGAGTTAAAACAGAGCCAAACAGAGCCTAACATAGTCAAGCAGAGCCAAACAGAGGACAATAGAGGAAAACTGAGCAAAACAGACCAAACGGAGCCTAACAGATCCAAACAAGGAAAGTAGAGCAAAACAGAGGCAAACAGAGCAAAAAGAGACAAACAGAGCCAAACAGAGCAAAACAGAGTGAAACAGAGCCAAAACAGAGGAAAACAGAGGGGAACAGAGCCAAATAGAGACAAACAGAGTGAAACAGGATCAAACAGAGCTAATCAGAGGGAAACAGAGTTAAAACAGAGCCAGACAGAGCCAAACAGAGCACAACAGAGCCAAACAGAGCCAGCCAGAGTGCAACAGAGCCAAACAGAGGAGAACAGAGCAAAACAGAGCCAAACAGAGCCAATACAGAGCAAAAGAGAGTCAAACTGAGCCAATCAGAGGGAAACAGTGGAAAACAGAGTGAAACAGAGGAAAGAAGAGTCAAACAGAGCCAAACAGAGCAAAACTGAGCATAACTGAGCAAGACTGAGCAAAACAGAGCAAAACAGAGCAAAACAGAGCAAAACAGAGCAAAACAGAGCCAAACAGAGCCAAACAGAGCCAAACAGAGCCAAACAGAGCAAAACAGAGTCAAACAGAGCCAAACAGAGGGAAACAGAGCAAATCTGAGCAAAACTGAGCAAGACTGAGCAAAACTGAGCAAAACAGAGCAAAACAGAGCAAAACAGAGGAAAACAGAGCCAAACAGAACCGAACAGAGCAAAACAGAGTCAAACAGAGCCAACAGAGGGAAACAGGAGCAAATCAGAGCAAAACAGACCAAACAGAGTAAACAGAGCCAAACAGATCCAAACAGAGGAAAAACAGAGCCAAACAAAGCAAAACAGAGTGCAACAGAGCAAAA